>NC_092212.1:72266771-72284934 GCF_043381705.1 Parasteatoda tepidariorum
TCATTTATTATATGTTATTGTTTGCATCATCTTTCGACTTATTTTTAATACAGTTATTTGTTTTCGATGTTGAAACATTTGCAAGTTGCTGCAGTTGTTCTGCTTTTGGATGCAATATGCGTTGAAGCACTAATTTGTTATCTGAAATTAACATGTTTACCCATCACGGCGAATTTCAACAAGTAATCCATTAAAGACTGTAAAAAACGAAACGAAAGAAATAGCCATTTTCAGATATGAGATCAGAAAGGGACAACAAGACTTCATTTTTTTTTTCAAGGATAGATGCTGAATAAAACTATACTTTTAATCAACACTTTCAATCACAATAATCATATATATATACTGCAGTAATGCAACTAAACTCTAATTTCAAACATATAGAACGGTATTTAGTAAGATTCGTGGAGCTATCCTTCTTTCTTTCCTCCCCCCCCTTTTTTTTGTTGCTTAATACAGCAATTTAACAATAAATTTGTTTTGCTGCGCAAAAACTGTAAGACTTAGAAACTTGATATTACGAAGATATGTAGAAAATGTACAAGGAGTAGGATGGAACAAAAAAAAATTTAAATTTTATATTTAGTTCCTGAAAAATGTGCTATAATGTAACTAGAATAATGCAATAAATTAACTAATGTAATTGGCAAAAAGTATGCAATAATGTAACTACCACTATGACATGCCTCAAACTCGACTTTTTAGGGATATAACTAACCTTCTCTACTAACTTGCTACCTAACCATAATACTGTCAAACCAGAAAGAAAACTTTTTTGATGTTATTAGACCTTTAAAAAACATTTTCTAATTAACTGGATATAGTAGTGATCAATATCGTTTTATGAATAGCTATTATTATTATTAGCAATAGTTATTATTTTATTATTAGCAATAGAAAAACATAAAATTTTGCCTCCACTTAAAAGATATAATTAAAATTTTTCGGGAAGAAATAAAAAGATGTATATGTTCAGAGACCCCTGAATGGGAGATCGCTGGGACCTTCCAAAGATTTTTCCCTATTCTACAAATATTATCTAATCATTCGGCATCCTTGCATAATTTCATATTCTCTCTTTTATTTACTTAAATTTTTTTTTTAAGAAACACAAATGTTATTTGACTATTTTTAAATACCTATCGAAAGAAGTATGCTTTCGTATAGTTTAAGGTAACCATTTCACAATTTTGCCTTTAGGAAATCTAATCCCCTCATTACCATTGTCAACCATTCCTTTTGGTTCTCCTATTTCCAAATACCTGTAAGCCAGTTTCATCCGAAATAAAGAGATACAAATAAGCTTATAATAAAAGCTATTTGTATCGAGAAAATTTGCGAATTAAACTGTAAACACGTAATGAATGTTTAGTTGAAACAGTTGTTAGTTTAATTCGATCCGAGAGCAAAATTCCGAAACAGAAAGTATTCAATCCCTTTTAGTACTATTTTCCTCCTGCTATTGAATTTCTTTACTTTTATCTAATAAATACATAGCCCTCGGATTACAAGAGGTTAACGACCCCTAGATTAAACTTAAAAAATGCACTTATTTGTTGATTTTATACTACACCAATCATACTTAATTTTTAAACTGCCATCATAAATTTATTTAGCAGCACATCATTGATATCTGATACTTCATGCATATAATTAAATTGACTAAGTATTATGGTGATAAAAAACATTTTAAAAAATCAAATTTATTAAACACTGAATAAAATATTAAAATATAAATTTTGCTAACACTTTAAATATAAAACTAAAATCTTCCGTGGAAAATAAGAAAAGTTGACAACCATCGCTGGGATTCGAACCGGGGTCACCTTATTGGGAGGCAAGCGCTCTACATTTGTAAATTAAGAAAAATTTTATTTACATCAATCATACTTAATTTCTGTCAGAAACTGCCATCATCAATTTATTTAGTATCACATCATTATTTATATTTTAGTTTATGCATATGGATAAATTGATTAGGTATTATGGTGAGCGAAAACATTTTAAATCAAATTTATTAAACACTGAATAAAATATTAAAATATAAATACTAAAATAAATTTTGCCAGCACTTAAAATATAAAGCTAAAATCTTCCGTTGAAAATAGGAAAAGTTGACAACCATCACTGGGATTCGAACCGGGGTCACTTTATTGGGAGGCAAGCGCTCTACATTTGTAAATTAAGGAAAATTTTATTTTCATCAATTATACTTAGTTTCAATCAGAAACTGCCATCATCAATTTATTTAGCATCACATCATTGATTATATTTTAGTTTATGCATATGGATAAATTGATTAGGTATTATGGTGAGCGAAAACAAATTTATTAAACACTAAATAAAATATTAAAATATAAATTTTGCTAACACTTAAAGTATAAAACTAAAATCTTCCGTGGAAAATAGGAAAAATTGACAACCATCGCTGTGATTCGAACCCGGGACACTTTATTGGGAGGCTAGCGCTCTACATATGTAAATAAAGCAAAATGTTATTTACACCAATCATACTTAATTTCTAAACTGCCATCATAAATTAATTAACAACACATCATTTATTATATGTTTATGCATATGGTTAAGTTGATAAGGTATTATGGTGAGCGAAAGCATTTTAAATCAAATTTATTAAACACTAAATAAAATATTAAAATATAAATTTTGCTAACACTTAAAATATAAAACTAAAATCTTCCGTGGAAAATAGGAAAAGTTGACAACCATCGCTGGGATTCGAACCGGGGTCACCTTATTGGTAGGCAAGCGCTCTACATTTGTAAATTAAGAAAAATTTTATTTACGTCAATCATACTTAATTTCTGTCAGAAACTGCCATCATAAAATTCATTTAGCATCACATCATTGATTCTATGTTATTTTATGTATATGATTAAATTGATAAGGTATTATGGTGAGCGAAAACATTTTAAATCAAATTTATTAAACACTGAATAAAATATTAAAATATAATTTTGCTAACACTTAAAATATAAAACTAAAATCTTTCGTGGAAAATAGGAAAAGTTGACAATTATGTTATTAATATCTTAATCACCAAGAGCATTTTTTAGAGTTGCTTTTGATATCCCTTTATGTAGAAATAATTGCAGGCGCTAATTTATGATTCGATCAAAATAGGAATTTCATTAGGCAAAATGAAAATTTTCCCCCACCCAAAAATATAAGTTAGCATCGACCCTGTATATGTTTTTAAATCTAGCGGAAACTGGAGACGTGACAAGTGGAAAAAACCCGGGATATTTTAGGGAATAAACTGGTTGTTTTGAAAATAGCTAGTTTTTTATTCCCAGCAGTTTAAATAGGCATTTCAAACAATACAACCTCATTTTTCCACGTGTTAGCAGAAGTTTTTTGCAAGAAGTCGATTAACTTTTTGTAGACTTTTCTGTTTAATCTTTGATGCATATTTTGAAAAAATGATATTTTGTATTGAAATAACCGCATGAAAAATAACTGAAACAAAAAATGAAATTCTGTATTGAAAAATAAAATTCATTTTATATTTTGCGTTAGCAAATCATAAAAATTAATAATTTTATTTCAATACTTATATCATACATATTTTTATTTATTTATTTTTTGAAAAATGTTTGATGTTAAAGTGCTAAATGTTTGATATATATTTTGAAAAATGACATTTTGTATTGAAATAACCGCATGAAAAATAATTGAAACTTAAAATGAAATTTTGTAATGAAAAATAAAATTTATTTCGTAATTTGCATTAGCAAATCATAAAAATTTTAAATTTTATTTTAATACTTATACTATACATCTTTTCAGCTGATATTTTTTGAAAATTTTTGACGTTATATGTTCAGTTATTTTAAATATTCAATTTAAATTTTTTTTTAATAAAGTATCAAATGCTATTTTAAGTTATATGTTTAGGAAGTGATGTGCAGCCCCTGAAATGCAAATGTTGCTTTTATATAGCATACATTAATCTCCTAATTTATACTGGAATTAAGCCAGTGTCTTTAAATAATTCCCTATGTTCTCCAAAATTCCTGGTTTAATCTTCATAATTTCAGGGTCTTTTTTCACCGTCTTTCAAACACTTTTTTTTTCTCCCTGCAACGCAAGTGGAAACAGTGTTGCGCAACAATTTATTGATAACAACACCGGAAGTTAAGAAACTAAGNAATGCTTTATTCACAATCTATGAAATTTTCATTAAAATTGGTTGATATTTAAAAAAAATCATTTTGAACCTGAAGTGTCCCCTAAGGAAGTTATGAGGGAAAAAATTAACAAATGAACGAGAAAAAAAAGGGAAAATAAAAAACAATAATTAAAAATAAGCAGCAATATAGGGATAAAAAGGAAGAAGAAAAAAAAAACTACTCTCGACACCTGGTGTTGAGCATTTTCACCAAGATCGTCTGCTGCTACGTGATATTCATGCAAACTTTAGTGGCAGCTGACTTAATCCGAATACAATCGACTCGATACAAAAAAATATTATTGACCCCTGATGAAGTATGCCGCAACTTTATGTCTGTCATTAATGACAATGTTAAAAAAAGAAGAAAAAATCTGATTTTTTCCATTTTTATAAGGCAGATGCACTATATCTAATGTTATTTCAAGATCTCTGTTTTACAGATGTTAAAATTGTTTACAACCAATTTTTATTGAGGAAGCTAATTATGAACTGAATTGAAATCACCCTTTTAGTTTTATTCTTCAGAGGTAGCCATTTTTTTTCCTTCTTCTCAGAACATACATTAGTAAGGTTATTGATCGGAATTCAATAATAAATTTTTCTTATTAGAATTTCACCATATTTATAAATCTCTCTTATCTTATTTATATTTTAAGTGATAACGAAATATGAACTTTAATAATTCTTTTCTTAGTTTAACAGAATAATTTTATAAAGATCTTGACTACATCAACAAATAAATATTTTAAATAAATGTATTAAACTCCTAAGATAAAGTTTAAGCAATTTCTGCTTACAGTTGTAAATGCAATTGTTAAACCGGTGCCAAATGAAAAAAGTCTTACCTAAAAAGCGTAGAAAACGGCAATCATGCAAATGGAATAATACCAGTGGTCTCAGCGTCCTATAAAAAAATTAAAAAGTGGTAGCCAGTTAACTTTAAATTAACAAACAAAAATTTTAGTTTGATTTAAAGCTATCAAAATATTTAATTTTTAGAATTCACTTCATTTTAAAAATAACACCACTTACAGTTTTATAACTAAATATTATTACTTAAATTGTTAAAATAATGTTTAAGTGATGAAGTCATTGTTAAAACAAACTTGTTACCACCTTAAAGAGTCAATGAATACCTGAAAAGACTAAGATTTTAGATAAAAGAAGCATGTTTATTCAAATAACTACTATATACTCTTACTTTCAGTTGATTTTTAACACTTTAATTAATCATTTATTTTTATGCCGTTTGCCCTAAAAATAACAGTTAATAAAACGTGTAAATATTGATGTGTTGAAATAAATATTTAAAAAGAATACTGATACATGCCTACCCGGAAATGCTAGCTGAATCTTTATAGTTGCAAAATAAGCATGCTTAATTTAATTTGTTTAATTTCGTTCATTCGTAAGCTTAATTTGTTTAATTTTTCACACACCGCGAAGATGATTCCAAAGAGAGGGATTCTAAAGAGAACAGAGAATTAGCTGTAAAAAATTGGGAACCGCTGAGGGTTTTATAGCCGAAAAAAACCGCTGCACTAGGCAAAACTTAAAAATATTTATATTATTAATACATTATGGTAGACAGAGCAATCTTATTTCTTCAAAATGAATCCTAATAACGAAATTCCTAACCTAATCCTAATAATGAAAAACCAATTTATTCGTTTTGGATAAAAGAAACGTCCCAAATATTCTTTCCTCTTATTAATCATTTTAAAAGCAGTCTTTTTGACGCTCACAATTATCTTAATAAACTTTATTTATAAAGTTGGTACCCCAACTTTATAAATAAAAGGTTAAAAATAGCCGCAAAAGAAGGTTGGTTATTTAGGGTTCCATAGCTGTAAAAAATTGGAAACCACTGAGCGTTTTATAGCCGAAAAAACCGCTGCACTAGGCAAAACTCAAAAATATTTATTATTAATACATTATGGTAGGCAAAGCTATCTTATTTCTTTTCTTCGAAATGAATCCTATTGACGAAATTCTTAACCTAATCCTAATAATGCAATCCTAATAATGAAAAACCAATTTAATCGCTTTGGATAGAAGAACCGTCCCAAATATTCATTCCTCTTATTAATCATTTTAAAAGCAGTCTTTTTGACGCTCACAATTACCTTAATAAACTTTATTTATAAAGTTGGTAACCCAACTTTATAAATAAAAGGTTATAAATAACCGCAAAAGAAGGTTATTGGTTATTTAGGGTTCCATAGCTGTAAAAAATTGGAAACCACTGAGCGTTTTATAGCCGAAAAAACGGCTGCACTAGGCAAAACTTAAAAATATTTATATTATTAATACATTATGATAGACAGAGCTGTCTTATTTCTTCAAAATGAATCCCAATAATGAAATTCTTACTCTACCAATTTGATCGCTTTGGGTAAAAGAACCGTCCCAAATCTTCATTCCTCTAATTAATCATTTTAAAAATAGTCTTTTTAACTTTCACAATTACCTTAATAAACTTTATTTTTAAAGTCGAGGTTCCGCAAAAGAAGGTTGGTTATTTAGGGTTCCATAGCTGTAAAAAAATTGGAACCACTGAGGGTTTTATAGTCGGAAAAAAACGGTTGCACTAGGCAAAACTTAAAAACATTTATATTATTAATACATTATGGTAGACAGAACTATCTTATTTCTTCAAAATGAATCTGAATTATGAAATTCTTGCTCTACAAATTTAATCGCATTGAGTTAAAAAAGAAAAAAAAAAACTAACCAAAATGCAAAAAATGCATAATTCTGTCGCTGTGTCGCTGACATCGAAAACTTTTGTTTTGTTTTATTCATGTTACTCGCTTTCGGTACTTTCTTTTGATACAGAGTAATAATCTTTCCATAATTCTTGTTGAAAAAAAGGAATATAAATAAAAAACAATAACAATAATGACAATGATAAGTAATTTTGAATGGTGAAAAGTATAGTCGTGCGGCCTACTTATTCTAGTGCAGAAAAATTCTTCAACTACTTATGTTATTAACCTTTTGGCGCAGAATTTTTATTAAACATATTTTTCATACTTTTCCCACTATTTTGTAATTATTTTGGTCAAAATACGTTAAAAATATTATATTTAATATTCTCATAATTTATGGTTATCAAATACAGCATAAAACACCGAAGTCTTTTTCTGTGTTAATGGTAAAATCTTCTTTACACGGCACACTTCCAAACAATAATTTTTTCCAATTTTCACTTATTTGCAGTTATTTAGATCTAAAAGAAGCAATTATTCCTCATTGAAATTTATTTAATTTACGAACTCAGTTATTGATAAATTTTTGAACATGAATAAAGAAAAATGTCAATCTACTTTTTATTTTATTTTATATTTTAGTACAAATATAATTCCATTAATCTAACAGATTTTTTTAGTAACTGTTAGTGTTTTTTATAAATAAAAAAATACCAAAATATGTTTTTTCTTGTAATTAGAGCGTCATAAAAAAATAATTATTTATAAGGAACACTGGTGTTCCGTCTGCCGCAAAGGGTTATAAATGAATTTTTTACATAAAAATATAAACTTTATTTCTGTTCTTCCAGCTTACCCTCCAAATTTTGAGATCTTTGCAAACAATTTTTCTAGAGGTAGTGAACTTCAGTAGATATCTTTAGCCAATAGATATTTAAATCCAAGCAAATTTATTAATTTTTCATTGAGAGTTGCAAACGAGACTATAATTCACTGGGAATTTTTTTTATATCTGTTTAACTTATTTATGTGTAGTGGTAGGAAATATTTTAATTTATAAAAAAGATTTTGTAGGAATTTCTAAAACTACTGAAATTCCGTAGCAGTTGGAGGGTACGACTTTGAATCTCAGGTGTACTTTATTATGAAATAACTTGGCTATTCACCAAGTTTCCATTAAGAATTGTAAACAAAAGCTTTGATATGTTGATACCTATTTAGTTACGCCTGACAAAGACTAATAAATCTGCGAGGGGTGTTTGTAAAAAAATTCTAGCGCCAATTACGCAAGAAACAAGCGCGCTATAGCATTTAATCACGTATTGTGTAACTCTGAATCTTAAAATTGACCATTGTTTCTAGAATCGTCAATGTAACAGCAAAGAAAAAAAATTGTTTTTTATTTTTACGAATAGATTTATTTAAAATGATGACGTTTTAATTGAAGAATGGAACATAATAGTTTGAAAAAAGCTCTCATCTGGAAATCTCAAGAAAATAATTGTTTTGTAAAAGATCAAAAGTTCCCACGCATGCGCCATCACTCCCCCAGGTGACAGTAAAGATTTTTAGGGGGGTGCTAGCAAGATTATAAGTATTAGAGAAGTGTTAGAAGTAGTTATGTTATACTTTATTAACGAACCAAAGATGAAATTTCCAGTGCACAATAACATTCATTAATTTTTTTAAAAAATTTAATATCGAAAAATTGTTTACATTTGCAATTTACCATATAATGTTTGTTATTAAATCAGTAGTATTGTTAAGATTGTAAGGGTTAAGTAAAATATTAGACTTCACGACTTAAACTTTGAACGGTGCCATGATTTTCATATAAATTTGAAACGTTTGTATTCCTGCAGCTTTATTCAAAAACTTTGAAATATTTAAATTTTTATGAACTTTTTTTTTTCACTTCTAACTCGTTTTTTAAATAAATTTAGAAAATATATTTCAGTTAATTTATGTGTACAATTTATGTATTCTTCGTAAAGATTCATAAGGATATTATCAAAATTTAATTAACTTTGGATTGTCTATAGTTCACTTAAAAAAATATAACTCTGATTTGATTTTGAACTATGTTTTACACGATACTAGTAGTAATTAAAATGATAGGGGATAAATTTCAGATCAAACGAATTGCATTCATAAACATTAATTCATTCACATTTTTTTATAATTTATAAGAAAAATATTATTTCATTAATAATTTAAAAACTTCAAAGGGATATGGATTTATTTTTTATTAGCAAACTCTTAAAAAATGTAGCACTTGAGTTATTTTCATCAAAACTATTATTTCATAATATATATAAAAAGAATATATAAGTAACTATTTAATTTAAGCTGCAAAGTTACGCGAATTTATTATAATGTAACACTTCAAGCACTTACATATTTTTACAACATATTGCCAACACTTACATATTTCATTGATATTAGCAACAACAACGAAAAAACAAAAAAAAATGTTTCCAAATGCATTAGTTATTTGCAAGCGGGCGTTATATTGTTTTGACACAATATTATAGTTTGCTATTGCTATAGTTAATTTTTAAAAAAATATACCTCTTTGATTTGATTTTGAACTATTTTGCTCACAATACTAGCTGTAATAATAATTAAAAAAAAAGAAAAGAAAGAAAAAAACGCATTCGCGTCTAACTGATTAACGTATCTAACTGATTGCATTGATAAACATCATTTACTTCGCATTTTTTATAATATATAAGAAATAATAATATTTAATTAACAATCCAAAATCTGCTAAGGGATATTAATTTATTTCTATGCAAACTCTTAAAAATTTTGCATTTGAGCTATTTTTATCAAATTATTATTTTATAATCTATGAATGCATAGGAATTTATATAATTAACTGTCGAACTTTAACTGCAAAAGTGATATAAATTTGCTGTTCATGCAAACACTTGAAATTGTTACACGTGAGTAATTTTATTTAAAATTAGCATAAAAAACGTTTCCAATATAAATGCATTGGTAATTAGTAACGGGCGTTACTTTTTTTTTTTTTTAACACGCAAAGTGGACGATGATCCAAAAAATAATGGGATTCTATATAATGTAGATAAATCCAGAAAGGATTCCCGAACAGAACACAGAAGAGTTCAGAGCTATCGCTGAGTCTTTGCAAGGCACTGACAAAATATTTTGCATTAACTCTTGATATGTTCTCTTTTTGCGTGGTTCTTAGATAAAAGAAATAAATTTTTATCCCGTTAAATTTTCGCCTAAATTATAGCAATAAATTACATATTTCTTTTTACGAATATCAATCCTAAAATAATTTTTTTTTTTTTTTTACATTTTTTAATCATCATTATTTTTTAAAAATTTTGGTTTCGAATTAAGGATTATTGTTTAAATTTTATCAATGCTTTATGAAACGCACAGGGATGCTACGCCTGCGCCATTTGCGACAAACTGAGACANTTTTAAAATCATCATTATTTTTTAAAAATTTTGGTTTCGAATTAAGGATTATCGTTTAAATTTTATCAATGCTTTATGAAACGCAGGACTTTTTAGGAAAGAAAAATTTTGAATTTAAGAGTCTCTTTCAGGCGCAGTGTTTCCAGTCTGAAAATACTTTTTCCAAAAATGTTGCAAGCAACTAAACTTAATACAGTCGGACCTCGCTAACTCGAACCTCGATTTCACGAATTTTTCGATATCTCGAAGAAAAAAAAATTTCCCTTCAAATTTTCTATACACCCAATGTTAAAAAAACCTTGATTTCTCGAACTTTTTTTTCTAATCCCTCGATAACTTGAATTTTTTTTACATAAATAGTGTAGGTTTGTTTTCTGAAAATAAAAAAAATATTCCAAAAAAAAAATTTTTAAGAATAGAAAACCAATTCTCATAATAAATTCTCAAACAAACACTTTCTGCAGTGAAGATTATTGAGAGGCAGCTGAATATGTCAGAGGAGATATTTAAAGCTATAGTCCACTTAGAAAGTGTTATAGACAAACTTTCTTACACATCTCTAAAGTAAACAACAAGTGAATCTTTTTAAGTGTGAAAAGTGTTTTTAGAATAAATATGAAATAGTAAATAAGGTATGTAAAGTGCATTTTTCTTTATTCTACCATCGATAACATGCGATTTTCGATAATTCGAATTTTTTCTAGTCTCCCTTCAAGTTCGAGATATCGAGGTTTGACTGTATAATATTTCTAAGGATCCACCGTTGTTTTTTTCAAAGAACATCGATTTTAAGTATATTTGGAACTTCTCAAGTATATAGTACTTGGAATTTTTGATCCTACGGTGGCAGTAGCTAATGAACTGACCATCTAAAATTTTCAATCACAATTTGCGGAGCCGGAAAAGGTTATGTAATGATGTAAAATTTTTTAGGTATATCTTATTTTCTAATTCTGAGATTTTGGTATCCATGAATAGAATTGTTGAGACCACAACTCGGTTATAGCATTTATTTATACGACTAAATTAGAAAACAAAAATTTCGGAATTTTCAATAGTAAAAAATAAGTATCAGAATTTTTTAATTAATATTTTTTTACTGTTATTGGGTGCGGTCCCTTGGAAATGCAGTAGAGTCCTGGGAAAATATTTCACATTTACTTTAATACTTTACTGTGATTAGAATCAGAAAAATATCCACAATTTCGAATTTTTAAAAAGTAGTTTCATACGTAATTCAAGACAGTTACTTACTCTTCAACGCTTTTCGATATGCAACTTGTTGATAATTCAATTAATAACAAATGCGTCTATTTAATAATAAATGCATTATTTTGATCAAAAAAACTAAAGGAAATTGAAATAGTTAAAATAAAAATTTTCGGCGCGATAGTTTTATGTTTTCTAAGAAGGAAATTCTCGTCACCACATGTGAATGTAGGTAATCAAAGTGGTGCGTGCCATTAAAATCATAATTTCTTTAATAATGCCGCTTTTGTAAAAATTACATGTTGGGAATTTTTTATCTCAACGTTGAACCTATACCTGCAGCAAAATTCTTCCGGATTTACCTGAAGATTTTATTTTTAAAATTGGGTGCTTGCAACTCGAGAAAAAGGGGATCACTGATGCACAAACACGAGACCGATGATCTCAGAACCAACTGATTGTTTTTTATTCTTATTTTATAACCGTTGTTGAAGAGCCGATCCCAATTTTGGGTTTACAACTACTAATGTTCAACTCTGTAGTCTTTTAATTTTGAACCAATCCAGAATACAAGGAAACTCCAGGATCAGTACCCCAAGAGGTATGATTTGTTATGGGAACATGGAAGACTTTGAGACTCGACAGATTTAACGTGCATCAGTCACCATTTACTACACTAGGAGTCTTCGCCGGCTAGGATCGAAACCACGACCCCTTGAATATGGACCCAGTGTCCCACCAACCAGTCTAGCTCCAACCAGGCTAAACAAGATGGCGTGTTAAAGTCGAGCCAAGTTTTTCTATACACATTAGAATGTTAATTAATGTGAAGTTAATTAAACACAACGCGGTATCACGTATCTAATTTGTTAAATTATAAGTATTTCTCCTGCCTCTTTTATTTAACTTAGATTTATTATGTATGCATTTTAGTGGTACTGTGATTATTTTTGTTTTGCATATCTGGCAACTTCGATGCACAATTAGTTTCTCTCTGTTCTTCACGGCTTCGTAGCAGTGATCACGTGGTGACTATTTTAAAAAGTGGGCGTAATATTCCTTACTTTTTGAGTTTTACTGTTTAATTCTATTTACTATTTACCAATTTATTATAACTTTACGAAACCCGATATATTTGCAAAACTTGTGGTGTTCCATTACACGTAAGTGATTGTTATACTTTTATTATACGGCATTAAAAATGAAAAATTTTTAAACTCTATTTATATTGTTTTACTTCCACATCCGCTTTCAAAAGAATAGCCGGGCACATGTGGTAATTTTCAGAAAAGTTGCCGGTCAGCAATGTGTTAACCCTTTTGAAGGCCGTGGTAAGTATACTTACCACCACGTTTTACCTGTTTTAATTTAGGTTTCCATTCTTCAATAACTTCAGCTTTCTTGAAGTGAGTTTGAATAAAATTGGTAACCATTTGTCACTTTTAAAAAACGTATAAAAGTTATAAAATACATAATTCCTTTTGAAGTTTGTAGCATTTAAGGAATTTATTTTATAAATAAAGAAAAATAAAAGTCAGTAAGTTCCTAATAGGTCATGTTAAATACATTTACCACCAAAAAAAAAAGGCATTTTCATAAACTAAATGAGCTTCTTTTCTTAATATCAATTACTATTCTTAAAACAATTTCAATTCCAAAAATAATATAATTTACCTTTACTAGAAATAAAGGGCCCATTAAAGGGTTAAGTAAGAAATAAATAGTGGAAGAATTGAAATCTTTGTGAAAGAATCATTCTGAAAGAATATAGAATGTGTCACTTAAGCGATTTGATATTAGACGGTCTTGCCTTACTCGAAATAGAATGGAAAAAACAGTTGCTAACGTAAACAAATGCCATTTTTCAACAACTAATCAGGATCGAGATACCCTCACTACGACACTTGCAGGTATCCCTTTTATCGGGTAAGAGCCGTAGTGGCTCAGAGGATAGAGCCCTCCCCTCCAATGAGGTAAGCTGGGTTCGAGTCACGGCAATGGCTGGTAGATACGAATTCCGCACCCTGCTTGCACAGACCAAAATCCTGGTGTTAAATATCCTCAGTGGTTGACGGATCATGGATTAGAGTCCCCTCACCGTCAGACTAAACACAGGAGGGTGTTTTCTCGATGTAACGCAAATGCGGGTAAGTCCTTCGCGAAAGCAAATTTCTCCCAATACTTGAGTAAGAAGTTCCTTTTTCTTTGGGATTGGTTCGAAATTACAAAGATACGGAATTGATCATACGTAATCGTAAACTCAAAAAATTAGGTCGGCTGTTCGACGGTGATAAAATAGAATTTATCTGGTAGCCACTTTAATGCATTTCAATTCGATTCAAAATTTAATAAACATGGCTTAGAATGATTTCGACTACGCATACCGTTACGTTTAAATAATTTAAACGTACACATCGAAGATCTACTACGCATCGTTACTTTCTTCGAAGAGTGGGCTAACTCTAAATGATGAGTCTTCTTACAATCTCAATATAAATTTCATTTTTCTACCAATGAGTAAAAGCTTCTTTGAAGAACGTTAAAGTTAACAGGTATAAACCCGTATTTTTGTAATAAAATTTTTAAAAAACTATTGCATAAAATTATTGCTTACTATAATCTTTGGGAATATTGTTTAGTTAGACTAGAGTCTATGTTTGGCTTGGAAAAATGAAATTGTGATAGTAAATTCACGTTATTCAGAGTTCTTAGTGTCCTTACAAATTTTAAAAAGTGTTTACAAAAGTAAAAAAATATAATGTATTTTTATAAATTCGTGATCACCACCATGCTTACTTTTTTTCCAAATAAACATATTTCGTAACAAAATCACAGGATTTTGTATTTTTAATATAAAATTAAAAGCCAACAAAAAGAAATTTTTAACTCCTATATTTTTTTAAGGACAGTTCGAACCCTGCAATAATGCTTGTGAGAATTTTAAAGACACCATTTCTGTTACAGATCTGCTCCAGTAATGTTTTCATAGTGATATACCTGAAAATTTAAATTTTCAGTTAGTCGATCACCAGTGACCGGTAGACTCTAATGACTTAGTAACCACTTTTTTCCGCTCAAACCTAATGAGTCGATGAACCCATATCGATAGGTCCTTTTCATTTAATAGCCAATTTTTAGAAACTTTTTTTTCGCTCGGATTAAATTAGATTTTTAAAAAAAATTTATATTAAAATAATCCACGGCTATAAAATGTTAATTCAATAATAAAAATAAGATAAATACAGTGAATTCGCGATAACTCGAATCTGATAGGACTGACAAAAAACTTCAACATATCGGAAGTTCGACTTACCGTTAGTTTCGGNTTAACATTGATTATATATATGATTAAACTAACAATAATTAAAGTAAAAGCAAAGTAAGTCTGTCAAATTAGCAACTACATTTAAGTTACCGTTTTTTATTTAATTACAACTTGATTCTGGTTTTGTACGAATGCTTTTCTGAATTACCCGTCCCCAAGCGGTTAATAGCCAATTTTTGCTAACTTTTTTTTGTTGCTCGGATTAAATTATATTTTTAAAAAAAAAATTTATTTAAATAATCTACGGCTATAAAACGTTAATTCAACAATAAAAATAAGATAAATATGCGACAAAATTTAGTTAAACATACTGATATACAGTAGAGCTTTATAATATTTGGGCAGTCAAAATACATTTAATGTATACATTACAATTTTGAAATATGTGAATTGTTAAAGAAGTCTCTATCTGCGCGAATCTTCCCATCACAAATTGATGAGTTCTGAAGAATTAAAATTTTGAATGGAGACATTGGACATGTGACATTGTTCTAATCAATGATGAACGTTATACCAGAAATATGTGGATGCTGGGAAGAATTTTGGAAGTGTATCAGGGACGAAATGGGAACATTNGGGACCACATAAAAAAATCGAGTTATAGTAATATTCGAGTTATCGTACTTCGAGTTATAGCGAATTGACTGTATACGACAAAATTTAGTTAAAACATACTGATATACTGTAGAATCTCATGTAAAACTATTTCGGTAGGTAAAATACATTTAATGCATACAACTTTGAAATATGTGAATTGTTAAAGAAATCTCTTTCTACGCAAATCTTCCCACCACAAATTGATGAATTCTGAAGGATCAAAATTTTGAATGGAGACATTGGACATGTGATATTGTTCTAATCAATGATGAGAGTTATCCCAGAAATATGTGAATGCTGGGAAGAATTTTGGAAGTGTATCAGGGACGAAATGGGAACATTGGTTCACTTTTGATAAAAACTCCTAAAAGAAATAAAAGACGCGCAGTTAATCTTGTAAGTAATTTAGAAATTAACACTTAAACAAAAATTTTCATTGTAATTTGTAATGTGTAAAAAAATTACTTCGATACTATGCATATGTAATAATTGATTGTTTTATATTGTTGCGTTAATCATTGAACATTCATTTAATTATCATTATTGTAAATTAATGCTAAGGATAAATTTTTGATTTTATATTTCAACTAATATTGTTCTTCAAAAAATGTATGGTAACAATTTAGGTGGGGAGTGTTACGAGTTTCTGCCAGACCAAAAGAGGGCGTTGTAATCTCTCACAATAATTCTGTAATCACTTATGTGGCAGGCAATGGATTGAACTGGGCTGGGATAGCCTAGTCGGTAGGGCGCTGAGCAGAGAATTCGCGGGTTCGAACCCCGCCGGCCGAAGACTCCCCGTGCAGTAAAATGGTGACTGATGCACGTTAAATCTGCCTAGTCGCAAAGTCCTCCATGTTCTTATAACAAATCAGTACCTCTGGGTGAACTGAATTGGAGATTGATCGTTCTCTGATTCAGGTCAAAATTACGATTTGTGGATGTAAGAATGGGTCCGCCCTATAAACGGGCGTGACGTATGGGTGTGGCTGAAGTGAAAATTCTTAGACATAGATGGCGGCACTGAAAAACAAGAACAATCGCACCTCTGTGCCTAACAGGCATATGCCAACAACAATGGATTGAACTGAATGGCCTATTGGAAAGCCCTATTTCGTACCATCATATTGTTTTATTGTTTATTATTATTAAATTTGTTTGTTATTAAATATGGTTTCTTTATTCAATGCACCCATTCGCCACTGAATCATCATTCTGCTACAACATGTTAATGAAGGTTTCGTTGCCCAGAGTCTCTTTCTACATTGATTGTAGTTTTATTATCATTAAACGATTTTTCAAAAAAGCGATGAGAAAAAATGACCGGTGGCTTATTTAATTTAAATCGCCGCTTTTTTTATTACTCGTCCCGCGGAGAGTATTTATTTTCACTTCTGCATACTGATATATTTTCTTTACAAAAAATAACATGCAATGGTGGTCACAAATGATCGAGATTTGTCTCCTTTTTGTTTCCACCATTTTATTTTTCTCAACCAAATAGGAATTTCTCTTAAAGAATAGAAATTTCTATTCGTTTAAACCTAAAATTACTATTGTTATAAATTTAGAATACCTGTGAGAACCCTACTATTACTTCTAATTTCAAATACAAAATCATAAAGTTGGCTACCACTGGGAAAATTCAACACAAAGAGTTCTTAAACGACCTTGGAAGAATGGCGGGAAAAAACTGGTAGTGAAACCATTTTATTTATCGATTGGTTTTGCGAGAGAAGAAAAAAAAACTTTAATTGTTTTTAGTTGTAATTTTATGCATCACTGCTTAGTTTTTCGCGGGTAAGACGCAGTTTTGTGTACAAGTTACAAAAATGTTGTATGCTGATTTAAAAAAAAAAATCGAGTTTTGGATATTTTACTCTTTAAGAAATCAAACTAGAATGAAATAATTTTACCATTTTTGGCTCTTTACCGTCTTGATATTTATAAGCTTTCGGCCCTGCTACCAAGTTCAAGTTCTTCAGAAGGCTTAGAATGGTAGTGGAATTACAATTAAGATGCCTTTCCTTTCTAGGCCGAACTTAATTGTCGAAAGGATAAAGACGGGGAGGAAAAATTCTAATTATGGTTTTAATCCTTTTTATTTAATTTTCTTAAATAAATTGATGATGGATACAGTATCTTCTGATAGATATGAAATGCAAAGTCGCTATACAATTACAATTTGAGATAAAAAGCTGGCGGAATTTTAGATTCTCGATTAATTTTTGTGACAAAATGATGCCAATTCAATTCTTAAATCAATAGTTTTTGAAAGGTAGTTAAATAGTATACAATTGCTATTTTTTAAATTTTTGATAAATATCTTTGTTTCTGTGCAATTAATAATGAAAGAATTTCATTTCTTTAAACTGTTATAAAATTAGATATAAAAAAATCTAAAAATTGAGAAACGTGTAGTTTTAAATAACTTGTGTTTTAAATAAATGTATCATGTTATTGCTTTAAGGGTTTGAGGAAAAATTCATATACGTTCTAAAAACTATCGAAGAGCTATTTCACCTACTAGAATAAAGCGACCTCTTTATTTTCTACCTTCTTTGAAAGATATTATGCTGTCTACTACTACTATATAATCAAAAGTTGGTTCAGTACAAAAAAAAAAAAAAAAAAAAAAAAAAAAAAAAAAAAAAAAAAAAAAAAAAAAAAAAA
>NC_092212.1:72285052-72346655 GCF_043381705.1 Parasteatoda tepidariorum
GGCACTTACCAAAAAAAAAATAACATTATGAGTAACAATTAAAATATTTTAATTTATAGATTATTTTTTGTTCACTTCATAGATAATAAAAACCCTTAACTAAATTTGAATGTAAAGATAGTGAGTTATTTTCCCATATTATGAAAAAAAAAAAAAAAAACGTATTCAGTATGGTATTATCAATTTAGTACCTTAATTCTACCTTTTCCTCGCAATTAATATTTTAATTTTCTTAAATTAAAATGTGATTATTGATTATAAGTATCTGGGTATCTCTCCACCATACTGTTTTTGTTTTATTTCATAATTTTAATCTTTTTACGGTAGTCCACTTCTGGCACTGTAGTCTATGAACGCTATTGTGAAAAACATCACAAGTTGATCATTCCTTTTATACTTCAATTATATTGTTTAACTGACATGGTAGTCAAAATTATTATAATTCTAACCTTAAAGCGTAAATTTTTTTCCATTTGCGAAAAATTTCAGATTATAAGCTGGAGAAATTTTTAGATCTTTCAACAGTTGGCATCTTTTGTTAGAAGATCTCCACAAAAACTAAAATAAAAAAAGGGTAAAAGAGGGTTAAAATATTTTATTTACTTTTTCACACGTGAATGATTAATTTTTGGAATGCACATTTTAAACGAAGTGACAGTGTTTCAAGCTTTACTTCAATTTTTTTTTTCTCAATTAACTTTGAAAGTTACGTATGCAGACAGTTTTTTATTTAGCTAGTAATTTAATTTTAAGGAATCATACTAGAAAAAGTTTAGAAATGAAATTTTTCACTATTAACCTTTTGTAGTAAAAATATTTATACTAATAATATTTTTTGATTATTTATTAATTATTTATTAATAATATATTAATAATTTTTTATTAATAATATTTTTTATATTAATAATATTTTAATTTGTAATATTTTTTTCTTTCATTTCTGTAGAAAACTAGAAATTTTCTACAATATTTAATTCTTTATTTATTTATATTCACGATGAGAACAAGAGCCCAAATTTTGTGGCTTATTGTTTCACATTCAAATCAAATAGAGTGTTTAAGGCTTAAATTTGAACCAATCTAAAAAGTAGATAAAATTAGTTGATTTTAAAAATGATTTTTGCTAGTTAAATCAATTAATTTCAACATAAATTTATAACAAAATAAATTTATTCCAAACGCACGCATGCGCAGAAAAAAAATAGTTTTAAAAAATTGTTCTAATGTAACTGATGCCCGGGAAAAGAAAAAGAAAAAAAACGAACCATTAGACTGAAACAGGGGATTTTTTTTTCAACTGCAAATAAAAACCAGTTTTGTTTGAGAGACCGATTAGGTTGTTGCCCGACAAATTGAATAAATTATCAGGAATATCGTTCATGTATTCTAGAATTCTAGCTTGTTAAATGGAGAGAAAATGTTTTCATTTTAAAAATGTTTGCAGATTTAAATGAAATGTATCAGTATTGATATCAAAGCGAAGTGTACCGAATTTTTTTCTCTATTTTTTTTCAGTGATTATGCAATTATTGCACTTGTTAAAAAAATGAAAAAAATAAAATAAGTTCCATGGCTTGATTTACAATGAGTTTAGACAAAACAGCGAAGTTTTTAAGTTTTATTGTTCTTGTTTTTTTTTCATATATAAGAAAATTGCGTGTTATTCATGAAAATATTCTTTTCCTGCTTAATTTTCTACGAAAATATGTATTGCAAAACTAGAGATATGATTTCTTAACCCATCACTACGCATTTTCTAAAAGGGAAAAACAGCACTAGGGATCAAATTTTTTGTTGCATTTAAACAAGTACTTAATCTTACCTAATTCGTGAATAAGGATTTTAAATCTGAAATTCGTTTCGTTTGAAAAGCTAGATTTTTTTTTCGAAACGGTATTTTTCGTTTAGTTTATTTTTTTGCCTGTTAAAACCTAGTAGATGCATGTGCAAGTTGCCAAAAGATTGGACTGGTAACTATTATTTCACTCTTAGCTTTTTCATCAAATCAAGAAAAACGTGTTCACCAATATATAAATGTGTGGCCAGTATAAATATCTTCCAGCCCCCCCCCCAAAGGACCTACAAAAATATTCTAGTGGTAGCAAAGTACTTATCAAAGCAATTTAAAGTTTTCCAAATTTTGCGGCCACTTCAATTTAGATAATATTTACTCAGTATGTATCAGACCTGCTATTGTATGCAATCAGTTTCGAAATCTTTTTGGGCGATCAAGAAAATTCCAATATACTTCTCCAAAAACCAAAAAAAATTTTTATAGTTTAAATTTTGCTACCTCTTTAAAAAAAATTAGCGAATTTTAAGGGAATCTCGAGCTTTATATAGATTAGAAATCATTTGATTGAACTAAAGTTGGTAAATTAAAATTAGATAATATCCACTTCGTTTAAACAAAGATGTCCTATCATTTTACGCCCATAAAGACAGTTTTGCATCAGGCCCATTATTGTTGATCACAGTAAGCCAGTGATTTAGGAGATTGGATTCAGCATACCAGGAGTGTATTGCTCATCTGCTGAATCCCTAGTAAATGTGAGATTAATGAAATGTTCTGGAATAAAAAATTATAAATGACAAGTTAGTTATTATTCTATGATTTAATATCTAAAATAATGATAGGAAGAGAATCTGTATATCTTACTTAAATTCAGAACTGTTCGCCCTGGATCATGAAATTCGGACAGCAGGTGCGAGGGACAATTTTAACTCCACAACCCTTAAAATTATTCATCCTTAACTTTTCAACTATTTGAACTGGGTGTGAATGAAACGAAAATGCTTTTTTATAAAACCAGCATTAAGGATTGTAACATTTTAGTCCAGTAAAATTAGACTTCGTCGGAAAAATTAATGTCCAAGATTTTTCTTTATAGAAAGCTTTGCTATTAGAGATACCTAAAAATTATGCCCCTCTCTCCAATGTGTATCTCACTTACTTGACTTACTTACTAAATGGCATGATAACCAGAGACGATCGGCTAATAGTTTAGAAGTTATAAGAGTTTTCTATACAAAAAGAGCAAATTTGTTTTTGTACCTATTTACGCATCTGATGTTGCTATGTAAACAAGTTAAATATTGCTTGCATGTATTTTTTAAAGCTAATTCAAGTGAAACTATGCACAAGCTAACAGAACAAATAGTTCAAAATTTTTATGTACAGAAAGTATTACTTTTTACTCGTACTTATTATACATTTTACAACGTTATCCAGAAACTATCTGACAATGCATGGCATATTTACTGATGTAATTTTTCACGCTAAATTAAATGAGACCAATCCTGGGTTTTAAGCTTCTTATGCACAATAAGGAACAAGTAAAGCTATTCTTTATTATGTATTTTTTCTCGTTTAATTGAATGAGACCAAACAAGAATTAAAAGAACTAATATTTCGAAATTTAAAAGTTGTATTTATTTATTTTCTTGTTTTGTTTAAAAATTACAATTCTTGAATTGTACTGATTATGAAGAAAACCCTTATAACTTCAAAACTATTAATCGAACATTATATCATTCAATCCAATATAAAAAATTTCATTGAGAAATATACCTCACATGTTCAGATAGCTTCTAGATAGCAAAGTAAACAATATGTACTAACAATGGAAGTAAGCATCTCGAAAATTCCTATTAAAACAAAGTTATGCTTAAATTAAAAAGCATGGACGAAACAGTACTTGTACATGGCATAGCTGCCAACTGTTCCGATTAAATCGTATTTGTTCCGTTTTTTAGTCTTTGTTCCTAAAATACGATTTTTGGTCAAAATGTTTTGATTTTTCGGCATTCTAGAGTCTTTTTACTCCTTATGCCGATTTTCTTTAGTTAGGTATTAAGGCAAGTCTAAAAATTAGAAGCAGGGCATGTTATTTTTCCGCGAATATCGCAGAATTTTGCATATCTCAAGACCGTTGGTTAGTGGACTTCAAAAGTTACGCGTTGCGATTCGTTTTCACGTGATTTAAAAATCGTACATCGTGATTCTTATTCGCGCAATTTAAAAATCTAGTATCGCGATTTGTATTTACTCGATTTAAAAACCCAATATTGCGATTCGTATTCCAGGAGTTTAAAATCCAATGTCGCGATTTGCATTCACACGTTTTTAAAATCTAATATTACGATTCGTATTCACGCAGTTGTAATATCAAACATCGATTTTCGTATTTATACGTGCTTTGCGATTCGTATTCACGCGACCTAAAAATTATGCATCGTGATTCGTATTTACAAGTTTTAAAAATCCGACATCGCGATTCATATTCACGCGATTTTAAAATTCAATATCGCGATTCTTGTAAGGAGTAAGTTTTTTCTTGATTGAGTTACCATGAAGGTGTTATATTCTTCATTAGTAAGTAATTTAATTAAAACTGCTAGCTCAAATAATTATCTTAAATATGAAACGTGTATGGTTTATAAATTGATATTTCGATATGGATATTTTGATTTTTGAAACTTTGTTTCCCACTTTGTGTCATAATTACACCCGATTGTGTTCCTATTTTAGTTTTTAACTAGTTGGCAGCTTGGTTCAAATTAACCACCTGATCTGTCCCTAGGCATAGTAGTTGTTTTTAAATTACAAAATTAAGTTAAAAAATTTTGCAATTTAAAATTTATATTAAAATTTTATAATTTTGTTAAAAATAATTCAAATATTTTAGTTTAAAATTTTTTTTTTTAAACTTGAAGTTAAAAAAAAAATTATAAATAGAATAAATCATATTAAATAGTTATCAACCTTTTCACTATTAGAAAAGAATATCAGAGACAAAATTCCATCTTCCCAGCTGAGAATTGAACCTAGCATCTCTGTTACATTACGAACTACATTAGCTAGACAGTTTTGTTAGTATATGAACTATAACTTTAATGTATCATATTTTTGGGGGTAGATCAGGCGGTTAATTTGTACCGTTCCAAGATTACCATACTCTTTAATTTAAGCATAACTTTTTTTCAATAGCAATTTTAGAATTTCGAACTTCCGTTGTAAGCCATACAAAAGTAATACTTTTTATATTTATGTACATAAAAACACTTGTAACGCTAAACGATTCGTTCTATTGACTCATGTATAGTCTCATTCAATTTAAACATGAAAAATTTTTAAAAGGAAAAAACTTAAGAATTGCCATACTTACTATTTAATATAACAGCAATTGTAAAATTCAAAACATTCATCATCGGTATAATAAACTCTAATTCAAAATTCCAGGACTTTAATAGCCACATATTATTTAATATATAATCTTCACATATTATATATTAAATAATAGCTGGAGATAAAAAAAAAAAAATGTGTATTACTATATTTTAAAACGAGCATTCTTTTCATGCACTTAACCATTATTTTTTATTCTAACTATTAATGTAATTTTGAATTTGAAGTTAACTTTGAATTTGACAAGAAAAATATTTTATTTATATATATTATTATATAGCCATTTTAAAAAGAGCATTTTTTGTATAATTTCTTGCTTTCATTATAATGATTAAAATGTATTCTGTTAGTTAAAAACAGAAGAATCAATTAAGAAAATAAAATGTTTAATATTAAGTTTTACATTTGGAAAATTATTCCTATCAAGATACATTTTTATTTACATTCTCAAATTTTTTTAAATTTGTAATATAAACACAATAGTATATCTAATTCCTTAGACATCAACAAGACCTCACAGGATTTTACTATATAACGGAAAGAAAATTTTAAAAAAATAAATAAATAACTCTCCAAACTTTAATTTTGTCATGTATGTTTCTTAGTTTAATTTCAGGATGAATGGACGCCCAATTACACTACAACGAACGACAGTTAAATTATTAGATATCCTCAACTTAAATTTCAGGGAATATGAAATATAGAAAGTAAAATGGGATGCCTGCAAGTGCCGTAGAGTGGGTATCTCGATCCAGATTGGTTGTTGAAACTTGGCATTTGTTTACGTTAGCAACTGTTCTTTCCATTCTATTTTGAGTAAACCAAGCCCTTCAAAAATCAATTCTCTTATGTAACACATTCTATTTTCCTTCACAAAGTTTTCAATTTTTTCACTGAATATTTCGTATTGAACACTAAGACAGGCACGAAGCCATGTCGAATATAAACGAACTAATTATGCACAAAACAAAAATATATAAAGGTTTCAATAAAATACATAAACAAATAAAAAATAAAAGTTAAAAGACGTAGAAGAGAAATAATTATAGTTTAATGAATTCGATGTGCGACACGGCATTGTATGTAATTAACTTCACGTTAATTAACATTCTGACTTATGTGGAAAGACTTAGTGCGTCATCTTGTTTATAAACGATCAACTGGCGCTGAGATCATCATAAGTCACATGACTGAGCATCAGCGATCTTCTTGAAGTGCAAGTACCCAGTTAGCTTTGTAATTTTTTAAGAATGATTTAAATTTTTTTCTGAAAATACAAATTATATTTCTGAAACATTTTCTGTTCAATTGAAAACGAAAACTGCAAACATAATTTATGCATTAGCTTTTATTCAAGAAGTAAAATATTAATAATTAAATGCATGTTAATTCTAAATTGTAAAAAATGTAATATAATTCGAATCATAATACATAAAAACAAGAGGGATAAATAGTAGAAAAAAATCAGCTATTTATTGGCATGTTTAGTTAGCTTGTTAAATATTGGAATTAAAAAAATTATTTTAATATTTTTGAACAGTTTTTATCGTCAACAGAACAGGTTAAAAGAAAGAACAAGTTAAAAGAAAGAAATATAAACAGTATTTTATATTTTATGTTCAAATTATCCCACTAAACGTGGCAAGTTGCTTGGATAAAGTTTTTTCCTAGAAGAACTTATTAATCAAATAAAAACAAAAATGGTTTCTAACAAAATAATCGTTTGCAACAAAATATAATAAGTTCAAACTTTATTAGTTTATAACTATCAAATATTCTAAAAAATAGTTTAATTAGATTTGATGAACTTACCTTCATTCCAAAACTCGAGTTAAGTTTTATTTCAGGAATTAAGAATGCTGTTAGATAGGCATTTAAAACATTTCCTACGTTGTCGCCATGTTTGTATTGAGTATAGTAAAGTTCTACGAGCTCTCTGCTTTCGCTTATAGCTCTGTATTTCAATAGGTAAGGCTTAATTTAGCCTATCAAGATTTATATGAGCTCCGAGGTTCTTCTTCAAATTCAGCCATGTTTGTTTACAAATGAAGGCAGATTTTCAGAGCGGTATTCTTCCGCACATGATCACTTCTATTTTTATGAATCGCAACAATGTTTTAATTTTAGTGTTTTAAGAAAATAAAATCGGGTTTTCAATTGCTTTATTTACAGAAATACTATTGAAAAACTTATTTTAGTTGACCATATTTATAAAAAATTATGAAATAAAATCAGTATGAAAATTTGCGATATTTCAGAAATGAGAAAGGCATGTTTTCATTTTTCAAACAAATCTACTCATTTTGAAATGAAAATGCGAGTTTACTCATATTTGAGAACTTAGTTTTTTTAATAGTGTTAAAATGCAGGGCTCGAAAAAACTCAGAAATTTTATCCGTCCCCGAGGACGGCTTGTCCAACAATGTACCCGTCCTCCTTTGAAACTAACCCGTCGCTTCTAAATAAATAAAAATATTATTTTTTCTTATTTTTTACAAACATTTATATAAATTATACAATGAATTAGTAGCTACTAGGATTACATTATACAGTAATAAAAGAAATACTAGATTTCTTATAGTAAAACCTAGTATTTCTTTTATGAAATAATTTAAATGACAAAGGTCAAGTTATCTGGAATGTCAATTTATCCGAGGGTACTGCGTTTTTTAAATGAATCAAATATGACGTTTGCCAGTTCCACAATCAAGCCTATGATTTACAGAGGTTTCTGCACAGAAATCTGAAATTGGTTTTCCATTTAGGTGGATGTTCATATTTGCGTTTAACGCTTACGTAATGTGTTCATTGCTGAAAAGTCCCTTTTAACTGCCGCAGTACTCCCAGACGGAAAAAACATCAATCCACCATGAGCAGTATGTTGCTGTACGGGATTTCTAGATTAGAGGGTCATTTTAGAAGTGAGGCGCTAGACTCTTGTAAGATAACAAAAATTGAAAGTGTATCCCGAATATTAACGGGAAAATGGCCGTCCGCGCGGACGTCTGATTCGAGAAATTCGTTGTCCGCCGAGGACGGGCGGTTTTTCGAGCCCTGTTAAAATGCTCATCGTTATGTGGCTCCAAATATTGAATTAAACAAATTTCTTTTAGATTAAAAAACATATCTACTTCGACATTTAGAAAGCCTAATATATCATATTAAAATAAAACGATTTTTTTCACTTGTTACATTTGTTTTAGTACCGTTTTTGTCATGTTTATGCAGTGGCCCTCATCCCCTCCCCCATAAAAAAAATTGCTAACTTCCTCCTTCCATGTTAGCTCTCCCCTCTGCGGAGGATCAAAATTGTGATGGCATGTTTTCGGATCATCCTCAGGGATGTTTCCTAGACCGTCGCCAATAGCCCATTGCGCAGCTCTAGTGCGACGTAAATGAACAAAACAAATCCATGTTAGCTTGTTCGAAATAGTGCTACTTTGCTTGCATTCTACTCATAATATGACAAATGCAGACCTTGCTTCTTTTATTTATGTATTTAAAAAAAAAATTCTCTTGTCTAAATTCCCCCCCCCCAAACTATTCGTTTTATTTAGTGTAAAAATTCCCTCCCCCCCAAACTATTCGTTTTATTTAGTGTAAAAATTCCCTCCCCCCCCAAGCTTTAAGTGGGCGCAACGAGCGCCCACCTTCCCCCTGATGGGGGCCCCCGTGTTTATGTTTTATCACTAGAAAATTTGCTGTTCTTTCATATTGTTGATTTATAAAAATGCAAATATCTTCTACCATTCCATCGCAGCCATTCAATAAGTTTTCACTTCAACGTTCTTTTTGCCACTCAGACAAATTTTAAAAGTAAAGTTTTAATTACTGAAAACTCTATTTGCTTGTTTATAGACTGTGAGGACTTAACACTGTTTTTCGAAACTGTCACTCAGGAAAAAAAATCCTAAGTTAAAGTGATCTTGAAGGAATGTCGCGGCTTTAGAACAGACAAGTAACTTAAATATTTTAGAAGTAATTAAACTTGTTTAAAAAAATCGCTAATTTGGCGACATTTTTCCACCTAGATGAAAATTATCAAAATCGCTGCCTTATTCTCAGTTTTTGCAAATTTTTATGAACCCTGGTAATGCAGCATTGGAGTAAGTTTTTAAATATTAAAAAAAATTAGACCTCAAACGCTTATCATTATTTCAAAACTGTGGCTTTACTCCATTTTAAAGTTTTGAGCCATTTTCAAAATGAGCGTAGACGGTACTGGCTTTAGATAGGCTAAACTTGACCTGACAGACAGTTGCAAACTCACAGCAGTTATAAAAATAACATTTAATAACACATAATATTTGCTAAGAAAGACATTTCATATTACGACGGAACCTTCGTAAAAAAAAACCTTAATAAATGTTTAATAGTACAAATCTTATTAAGATTTATTTTTTTACAGGTAATTTTCATTTACCCAATTATGTTCTTAATCTTAAGGCTTTACACATGTTTTACTAAGCCAAATTTTTACAATAATAATCTCAGTCTGGCTGTATTAAAGTCGCAGACAAGTTTAAATTTAATGAAGATAGTGCTGCAAATTGATTCAGTAAATTCCGCTACCGCACCGTGGGCCAGAAGACTATGATCTTAGGCCAAAAGTAAAAAAATTTTTCAACTAAAATATGCGTAGGCAGTTTTAATATATCCCATATTAAGTATTCATAATCATTCCAAACATTATAATTTACTTTGTGGACCGACAAGAGTAAAATTTAATTTTTTTTTTTTTTTTAATGTAACCTTTAAATTTTTACTTCAGAAATATATATAGGAATTTCACCATACTGTTACATTTTTATCAGAGTAATTAGTGTTAAATTATAGTAAAATTTTTCAATTTGTTGGATAAGTTAATACTCTTGACAAACTTATAGTTGACATTTTTCAATGTTTGAATGACTTTTGAAAATTAGTTCCAAAAAGTTCCACGAGGTAATTAGCTAAACTTTTTTTTGTTGTCTTCTCTGAGGTTTCTTCTTTCGAAAAAACATGCCCCATTTTGCCTGTTACTGCTATATATATCGAAAAACAAATACGTATTAGGCTTTTTTTCATGTTTTCGCGTTATTATATAATATTACTTCAGAAATGTAATTTTCATTTCATTTTTAATATAAAATTACGAAAATTATTATATTTTCATTGCTATATTTAATTATTTAAGTGTACTCTATAAATTTTTTATTTTTGGTCGCCATTTTTTTTTTGGGGGGGGGGTAATTTTAGTGTATTTCAAAATTTTAAATATGAATTCAATTTAGCTGCACATAAAAACCCCTAAATAAAAATTTTTATAGAATTACTAATTTTGGACAAGAAACCTTGGATGCTGACCCACTGTGTACCGGGAGGAATACCTTTTTCGCGAAGCCCACTAAGTTACCGATTCTAAAAAATTTATAGGAAAATAACAAAAACAAATTGCAAGATTTAACAATGAATAAAACAAAATGGGATTTCATCATGTCCTTTATTACATGAAGTTTGTATATTTGTGACCAATGACTACATGAGGCACATATTTTGACATTATAAACTCATACAACATTACTTAACTCAGAAGTAAACAAGAAAGCAAAAATGGGACTAGTTGATGATATACATAAATTGAATGTACAAATGAGTATTGTTAAGTACACAAAAATGGCAAACAAAACAAAATTTTAAAAAATAGAACAAATTTCATCAAGCTCAAAAACAAATTATCAGTATCACTAGAAAACTAGTGGTATTATAATTAAATCAAGCAAAAGGGGCCTCTTATAAACATCATTCATTACCTCACCATCAAAATTAAAATAGCTCTATTTCCAAATTTAAAAGGGGGAAAAAAATACCCACTTTTGCTTCAACTAATTTTAAGAATTTTAGGATTAAATCTAAAAAAAAAAGTGTAACTTAGTATGACGTAAAATTTACGTCCTTAAATATATATTTTATAAAATTTTGAAACTCCTTGAAGCAAGTCTTTTCCAAAATTAAATATATCAAATTCAAAAATTTTTTTCTTGTGGTCTTAAAAAATTTGATGATAAAGGGTTATAGGTTCTCGTGCAATCATTACTCATATCCTTATCCTCAAAAATAAGCAACAGAATTCCACTTTATGCGTTTACGTAATATTTAAACGGGCCTTAAACTTAACTTATTTACTAAAATGTCATTAAAAACCTTTACAGCTCTTCCGGTTTGAGAACAACTTCCGACACAATTTGATGATATTAATCTTGGTACTGCCTGAATGGGTAAAGTAGCATTTCGTGTTTTATCTTTAAATTAATGGTTTACATTAAATTGTTCCCAATATTTTTTTAACTTTTCAGTTTTTAAAACCATTACTATCAGAATTAATTTATAAACTATTGATAAGCAATATTCAAATGATTTAAGTAAACTGAAAATCTAACGTTTACACTGAAGAATCCAATAATGGCAACAAAATTTCAGGTTTAAAAAAATAGGGTTTAACTTGTGTTAAATGCAAAATCCTCATTTCTTGTCGTGTAAAGAAATTATTTTATAACAAAAATTCTAATTTTTGTGTATTATCTAAATTTGCAAAACATATTATAGATTAAAAATTAAAATATAACAAAAAATTTAAAAACTATGACTGACAAGCATTGGTTAAAATCAAGACTATTTAGAATGGTTAGTGAAACATTTTAAATCTTATAAGCAAACATAAGTGCAATTGTAAATTTAAACTCTTATAGTGGCACACTTATATATTTAGTTCAATACAATCTAATAATACTGAGAATAAAACAAATTGGGCAATAAGGTTTAGTTTCAATTTGGTATAGTACTTAGGTTACTTTATAGAATCTGCACCACTTAGAAGGAAGATGCTAAGAATATCACAAGTCAATCGTATGCAAATGCTTTATAACATAGAATAATCATTTTTTTTGTCAATTATGTGTGGCTATCAAAACTGAATTTTTTATTTGCGAAAAATTTAACTGGTACAGTTTTGCACATTATAAAAATAAAATTTTTGGCTTAAATTTTAATAAGCAGAATATTGTGATAATCTTGTTTTAGAGCAATCTGTATTCATACAAAAATGACAGAATCAGGGATATATTTAATTTTTTTTTTTAAAAACTAAAACTTATAATTTTAAAAACAGATATTATAATCAGGGCAAAATTTCTTTTAGATATAATTTTATTTTAATAAATTACCATATGAAATAAATAGAAGTTGAATAATACTTCAAGCACATATCAGGATGAATCTAAAAAAATAGGGACCAACGAAACTCAACTTTGGTATGATACTATGGTACCAATGGGGAAGTGGTTCAACACTAATATCATATTTACAAAGGGGGTTCTAAGCTCAATTTTGAACCAATTATTTCTTAGCATAGAGTTATAACTTAACTAGCTAATTTAGGAACAGTAGGATATTTTAACGTATCTAAATTTCAGGGAACAAGTCGTACAATAACTCAAAACAACTACGTATATTCATGGAAGATTTTTATGTGTGTAGCTAATTTTCCCCATTAGCTACACTTTTCAGAGAGGCACACATTTTAGAGGCCCATGTTCATGTGCTGATGAAAATGTGCGAGATTCAGACAGGCTGAACATGAATCATGATATTGATTGTTTGTGTGCTTAGAACGCACCATCACACTTTTATTACATATTTTTGTAAAGGATAACCTCTTACAAAAATATAGCATTTTGATATCTATCACTGTAAACCATGTTTTCAATTTTTTTTTCTTTTTTTTTAAGAATCAAAATTTTTTATACAACATATATACATAGCTTTACATTTCAACCTAATTCAAATATGTACACTTGAAATAGAGTGATTCTGTACAAAATATAGACAAAATATACTTAATCAAAAAATATAACCAAGTTATTTACAAAGTTGGTGTAAAAAATGAACGTTTTTTTTAATGTAAAAAAGTTCAATTTGTAAGGTCACAATTTGGTGAGAGGAAAAGAGAAGTTTTGAAACTAGTTTTCATAATCATGTAACAAATACTGTTCGTTTTATTCTTTTTAAATCTAAGGATATTAAATTATTTTAATACTAGCCTAATTTAAAAAAATAAAATTGAAAACTAAATAATCTTAAACATAATTTTGAATATGACGCATTTAAAAAAAACAGCTACAATATTGCTTCTAAATGTTAAGTTAAAAATTGTGGATGACAACTATTATTGCAAACATTTTCATAAAATATGAAACTTTAATTATTATAATATAAGCATAAATCATTATAAATAAATCAGTTTTAATCTTGGTGAAAATAATTAAAATTTTAGGTTAGAATTTTAGAATAAAAATTCTGCCTTGTAGAAGAATCTATTTGCACATTTTCAAAATCGATATTAACTGTCATTTATAATAATAACCATGGTAACATGGTTAAAATTTTAATGGAATTGATGATTAAAAATAAAAAATTTCTCCTAGTACAATTTTATTGTACATTTATAAGTAGAATTCTAAAATTTTTTAGTTAGCAAATCGAATAAAGATACATTAAAGGTTGCATACATATTTAATTTCGTATGCATAATTGTTATCCAAATAAACTTAATTTTTTTTCTTCTCATTTACTTTAAATTTGGAAAAATTAATAAATTAAAAAAAAGAAAAGGATTCATTACGTTAAAGAGTACTTTTTATTTTAAGCCTTTGGCTTAAAATTCCGAACTTAGGTTTCACTTTAATTTTTTAATAACCTATCCGAAAAAAAATTTTTTTTTTTTTAATAAAAATGTATTTATTCATTCAATTAACTTCCATTTTCTGTGACTCGCTGATTTTTACAGGAGATTGTTCAATACCGTTCCGCTCCCGGAAAAATCCGCTGCTTGTTGAACATTCTCGTACAGTCACCGTAATTTGATTCGATGTGACATCTGTAATGAAAATATTGTCCACTACGGAATTAGGCTTTAACCAGATTTCCGGGGGCGCTACGGCGCGAATGTGATGACGAGGTTCCGCGCAGCTGGGCGGCTTGTTGTCGAAGAACACGCGGTTGCAGTTGTCGTGTTTCGGCTGCAAGAGACTTGAGGGGGCAATTCGTGGGGATGAGGGAGGGGGGAGACCGTTGGGTGGAACATCTGGTTTTGCCAATTCATTATTGTTCTCTTGATCAGAGTGGTTAGCGGGTGATTCCGCCTTCTCCACTACAACGTTCTGTTCTTCACAGCTGTCTGTGTTATCACTGTTTGTCAAAATAGTTCGTCGGCCCGTCACACTGCCAATAGTTTTAGGGGACTGGCTAATTTTGCCCACTGTCGACGAGGAAGAACTTTTCCCGGGCGTTCTTCCGACGTTCGATTTTTTGTTCGTATTCTCCGTCAACTTCTTCGACGCTTTCGCCTGATTGAGTTCGTCGGGCGTAAGAAATTTGGGGCTCTTGGCAACCATCCTGGGGCCTTTGCCCTGGGGCGTCGGAGGGTGACCTTGGGCAGAAGAATCGTCGCGCTTCGATGGCTCGCAAACTGGATTGGCAATTGTTTTGTCGTTTGTTTCAACTTCGGCCGTCGGTGTGGGACTAGAACTGCCGTCATTACCATCCACATCAGCTTTTTCCTCCTCACTGCTCCCCTCCACCGATTCATCGCGTTTTCGCTTGAGGCCCGTCAACGGGGGGAGTTTATCGGCATCCACCTTCGCCTCCTCTTCTTCGGGAATGTCTTGAGATTCATCCGCCTCCTCCTCTTTGAAATCACTATCGTTTGCGGGCTGCGGAGTAGGAGAGGACTCTTCGGGGGAGGAGGGTCGACCAGACTCCTCCGCTTCCCCCTTTTCTTCCTGCTTGATGTCACCATCTGCTTGGGGAGAGACGACAGCGGCGTTTCGTATCTGCAAATAATACAGGAGAAAATTATTGGCAATCATCAGTAAACGGGAGAAAGTACCCTCATATATACATAAAAGAGGGGTGGATACAAGGGAAACGGTAATAACAATGATAAAGCAGGCAATAGTTGGTTGGTGGGGGGTTATAATTGGAACAGTTTCGGACAGCTTTCTTTGAATGAAATATGAGAGAGGTAGAATGAATCAGAAACCAGTTTGAAATAAAGATAATGAGATAGCTGTTCAAACACCCTTCATGGAAAATTAAATACTGTAAACGGAATGTGGTAAAAGTTTTTTTCCAATGGGAAATGATACACCTTTTAATCTAAATCAAAATTATTAGCAAATCGGAGAAAAAAAGATTTCATTTTTAATGGCGAGTTTAATTTTTATAAATATTAATAAAAAATACATATATGTCACGATAAATAATTGAAATCCGTTTTAGCGTGCAGTAATTAGTAAAATTTTATTGTTTGTATAAAATTAAAAGAGATAGTATTAAAAATTAATATTATAGAATATTTATCTAAAGAGGGTTTTTAAAAACAATCCATAAAATTTAAGAAAATTTGAATCATTTATAATCAATTTAATAATAGTGCATTCACCCTCAACCCATATTCAAATGGCTATTTTTTTCTCTTCAAAATTTGGTTACTCCATACAATAAAACAAGGTCTTAAATTAACATTTCACATGCACGATGTAAGTTATATGTTCTCCCACATGGCTATTTTTATGGCATATGTGGAGTTCATGACTTTTATATAAGCTCATTAATTTTTTGTTAAAATTGGCTTGATTTAACCTTTCCATGGGATTAAAGAAATATAATCCCTTTCAAAATTGGTAGTTTATGTCATTCTCTCAGGCAGTAAAATTAACGGAAACAAAATAAAATGCTTATCATACTTCACCAATAATTGGAAATAAGGTGGAATGATGTTTCTTGGTTAAATATTCAAATATAATTCTTGAGTTTATTTTCATAATTTGGTATGCTAATAATAAATTATACAATAATAACCATTTCTGAAAAACCGACCAAAATTTTAAGTTTACGACTACCAATATTCAATTCTGTAGGTGGTTAAACATTTTCTTTATTCCTACATTTTGAACACCATTATTCAAAAATTAATCAAACATGAGATGGCAAACTTATGGCACATGTGACATATGATGTATATGTGGCTCATAGGTAACTACCTCTCACAGGGTATCTGTAATTAATAAATTAAATGTAAAATTGACTGTAAGAAACCATAATGTTCCAGATTTATGTGTTATTAAAGACAATAAGCTATGATTCGTCATAGAAACATGGCTAATAAGATTCAGCAACAGACAGTCATACTAAATGGGATATTGTATAAAGTTTTTAAATATATTGCAGTTTATCCTTATAATATAAAAAAACAATTTTAAAAAGAAAAAGCTTATCTTGTTAGGCATTTTAAAAATGTCAATATTCTTTAAAAGAAAATAATTAATACATTTAAAATTGTATTGAAACAATCTCATTTTTTATACTTTTATTTTTTAAAAATGAAATAGAACAAGAATATTTGGCTCATTTACAGAAAAAGGTTTGCCATGCTCTTTAAGCTACTCATCAGTTCCTACGATCTTGATTTAAATAGTTAGATAGTTTAAAAAAAATTTAAAACAAGGAAAGAAAAAGTTCTTTACCTGCGTTAGATGCTTCGGCTTACGACCTCTTTTCTGTGGCCCCACTGAATTCTTTTCTCTGAAATTTTAAAAATAAAAATTCAATATTCAGGTATAATTCTTCACCAGATGTAAAATAAAATACTAAGTTACATAGACATAGCAATTTTAAAATTGAATTAACCATTTTCCTTGGGTACTCAACTGCTGGTTGGAGAGTATGTAAAAATGACACTTTTTTAATAGCTAGTCTTTAACACTTTCCAGGTAGTAATTATTTGTAGTAGTAGCTAACAATAAATAATTCTTCAATTGGGTACTTGCACTTCAAAAAGACGATCACAAATACCCACACTTGTTACCCATGAAGTCAGCGCCAGTTGATCGTTTATAAGCAAAATGGCATGTTAAAGTTCAGCCAAGTTTCTTTAAGTTAGAATGTTAATTAACATGAACTTAATTAAATACAGCACCATATAGAACATTAAATTTGTTGATATATAATTCTTTCTTGTAAATTTCTTTTACTTAACTTAGATTTATCATATATTCATGTATTTTATTGTAATCATTATACATTTTTGTTTTGTGCACATGGCAGCCTCAATACATAATTAGTTTGTTTATGTTCTACATAACCTTGTGTCTCACTTTGTGTTAAGTAAGAAATATATAATGAATGAATTGAAATCTTAGTGAAAGAAAATAGAATAAGTTGAAAAAATTACAAAGATGGGAAACTGATTAGAAAATGTTCGCAATTTAAGATAAGATTCAATATTAGTAATTTCAAAATCTCTTAAATAAAATAATAATAAAAAAGTAGAATTTCAATAACTAATAAATAAATGCACAAAAAAAATGAAAGTTTCAGAAGTAAATTAGCATAGTCTCTCAGTTCACTAAGTTGACAAATCTGGTTAATTGAACATTTCAACAATTTCACTTCATTATTAAAAAAAAAAAATATTCATGAGTGCTGAAAATTTAAAAACTACAAATCCACCAGGAAAAATAAAATGCTTAAATACTTTCTACAGTCAGTTTGCTATACCTAGAATGAAAAAGTCATTCTTCGTTAGAGAAGAATGAAAAAATCTTCATGTAAATGAAAATGAAGAATGAAATTCAAGTAAATGAAGAATGAAAAAGTCTTCATGATTTTAGAGCTACCTACAAACAAATCATATAGATATGCTGCAATTTTTTTTTAAAGTGGAATTTTGCTTGGTAATAAAAATTAGTATTGGAACGGTTATAGTAAAATAAATCAAATTAAAAAAATATTTTTCATAAATATAATTTGCATAATATTTTTTAATCAGAACCTAAAATTATTAATTAAAAAGTTTTTCTAATTTCAAATGCAGCTGATCATTTCAATTGGAGTAAACAAATCAATTTGTAAATGACCCCACAGTTAACCATTTTAAAATTATTGAGATCTATATTGTTTATACAGAGTTTTCCCAAGGAATAAAAAAAGGCAAGGCACTTCCTCTCTGAAAAAGACACTTTTAGTTTTGACAAGGCACTCACTTAACATCATAAACATTTATCAAAATGTGTAACATTATGTAATAAATGAATTTTATCCTCAACAATTTTTAATCACCTCTCACACCAATTTATGAGTACGTTTGAAAAAATAATTTTTTCTCGTAATCAAAACATGAGAAAAATTTATTTTTTATTACAATAATTAATGGCATGCTAAAAGACAATCTCTGTGCATATTTTTTTAAAAAAAAGTGAAGTACAAAAAATAATTTTTATTTAATAATTAGTTTGAAATATTTTTTCTATAATTTTAACTGAAAACTATTAAGAACGGAACATTTAAGGGCTCAATTAAAAAAAAAGGGTATTTATGTAAACAATAGTTTTAAAATTTTATTAATACCCTCCCCCCTTCTGAAAAAATATGCATATAAAAATTTAACCAGTTTGGGAATAAACCTAACAAAGTAAATATTTATAATGAATTAAATTTAAACAAAGATAATTTTACCAATGAGTAGCTATTATTTAAACACTGAATTAGTTTTTTTCAAAATTTATTTTTCAAAAAAGGGCAAAGAAGGTGCATCTATTAGGATTAAGGGGACAAGCAGGGTGGGCTGCACTTCAAAAAACGCTAGGGAGAACATAGGTTTATATAACTATAATTGTTTATATGATAAATAATACGAAGAAAAAGAGATCACATCAAATTTTTGTGTAATAACAAATTTAGATCACCCTTATAAAATTTCATGGTAGTAGAAAATTTTAATTATAAAGTTTTTATTATTTTTTTTATAATTCAAACGTTTTCCAAATGCAGAAACAAATAGGGAAAAATGCACAAGACGCTTCAATCACTCATGTATACCTAGAGTATGGTTCCCCCAAGATTAAACGCTGAAATATTTGCAATTTTAGACTTGTCTATTAATTAGAGAAGGGGAAAAAATAGAATTCCGCTGATCTGCGGAAAAATGGCAAGTTTGACCTTATCCTAATTAAATTTAACGAATAAAGAAGACAGGAAAATTTTGATTGACTTTCCTTAACTCATATGGAAAATCTTAATTTGTAAATATCCCCCAGGTTAAAGGATTGTGGCACTGATGAAAAAAGAAACAACAGTGCACTAGTATCAATATCATCAGCTCGTTAAGGATGGAGAGGGAGGTTGACGCACAAAGTTAGCTTGCATCACAATTTTAAAGTATTTAAAACACCTCCTTAAACTGATTTATCATTTACATAAGAGGACCGAAAAGGCTAAAGTCTTAAAACGGGCTTCCTACTCAATTTCAGAAAGAAAGAAAAAAAAATCCCAGACTTTTCCCAGGTATATCAGGTAAATTTCTATGGAAATCCAAACCCTATTTTAACTATACCATGCGATTTTTCATCCAAAAACTGTAATTTCTTTTTATTATTTGTAATATCAAATATTAGATTATGTTAGCAAAAACACATAAAAGAATGAGAATGGAAACACAGAAAAGTTTCACTAAAAAGTGAATTCCACTTTTAATATAGATACATATTCCATTTTAAATATAGATATACTTTATAAAATAATCATAATAGATGTTAGAATTATTTAACTTGAATATCGATAACTAATTACTGTTGCTGATAATTTGTTATTTTCAGGTATGATATAGGAATCTTCCAGGTTATCTGTTAGGAGCATTCCCAGCTTTTTGGAGTTAAAATAAAATACCCTGACAATTCCAGGATTTCCCTGACCCGTGGGAACCCTGTTAAAAAGAGACCAAAATGGACTTTACCCAAGAAAACAGACTTAGGAGGGAAAAAAAAGGAGGACCATTTAGGGCCCAGCGAGTATTACCATTTTGGGGAGATATAAAAACACTCATTGTTATAATGATAGTAGTATCTATCGAAGTTTTAAGTTAAAATAAGCACAGCAAATAATAATAATGATTGATAAATAATATTTTAGTTTAAGGAAGGAATCTCCCTAAACCTGAGTAAAACTTAGAACAAGACTATATTTACTGATTTGTAAGCATTTAACAAAAATAATTAAATAAAATATGAAACCAAAAATTAATGAATATAAGTGCTAATATTTAATAAATTGATTACATGGCCGGATGTGTGTTCTATAGAGATAAGTTTGGGCTCGACTTAGCAGGCCTTATACTTAATAACTGTACGAAACATTTGCTTAAAGTAACAAAAAAGTTTATGAAAATTCAATCAACAGACAGAGTCTGCCTGAGCCGGAAAACTTGAAGCAACAGCCGGGAACGTGTTAATCTCATCTCTAGCACCCTCAAAATTGCATGGTCAAAATCAGAATAAAAAACACATTACCTACATAACATGTATGCTCGAACAAGGCCATATTGCCCACATTAAAGAGAATTCTAGCAGGGGCCATATTTTATACAGCTGTAATTTCTTCACTCGAATATAATCAAATCAAGAATTGAAAATAACAATGTGAAAGCTAAGAAACAAAATCATTTAATCGATATTTATCATTGATATAGGTAGCTATAACATTTATTTATTTGAAAATAAATTATAGTCTAAATTTTGGTTGATTTTTTATTTTTTTGCCAAAAAAAGGTATTTAAATGTGTTTTATTGAATGAAAAAAAAAAAGTTTTTAGTAGTTTTTTTTTTTTTTTTTAAAAATTTGTGTAAGTTAAGGGGGCTACCTATAACTGATATAAAACTTTCAGAAAATGCAATTTTTTAATATAGCAAATGCAATGGACAAACATAAAACTAGAGGACAACAATTTTGAGTGAAGCGCCACTTGAGCAACAAGTTGAATAACGAAGGGCTGCTCACGTATTTAGACATGTTGACGATAAATACGATCAATTTTATTAAAAACATTGGTATTCTGAGGATTAAATTTTATTATTAAGAATGGTAATATATTATTTAAAGAAAATTAAATACTATAAATTAATAAAAAACAGATTACTTTTTAAAAAAATATTTTCTCCCTTTTTTAACAAAAAATTTATATATCAATTTATAAATACAGGGCCAAATTTACTACCGTTTAGCGGTACCTTCACAAATTCAAATTTAGGAAAAACGGAATAAATTTTCTTCAAATTTTATTTTTGTATCCCGTAAGAAACATGAAATTCATATTTTTGTGTTCGATTTTTTAATATAATTTTTAAATTTTACAAATTATGCCTAAATTTTCACAAAATAGGTACCTCTCAGAAAAACCAAGACAGATCCCTGATATATATATATATATATAGAGAGAGAGAGAGAGAGAAAGAAAAGGGTTTTCTTATATCACGTAATACAAAATTTCATTTTAAAATAAATTCTATAAGAAAATAACAAAAATATGCAAGACTCACAGAATGAAAGTATAAAATAAGTATTTTAATGAGTAATATAAATTGTAAAATAATGTTTAAAAGAAAATTTATATGGTTTAAACAAAAAATTAAAACACAACCATTATAATAAAAAATATGATTCTATATTTATTTGTTACTATACTTCAGATGATATTTCTATCTCTTGGAATCATTAGAGGTTTCATAAATTTTAAATAGAAATCATTTTCTTTTTTTTTTCTAAATAAAACCACCTACAAAAAATTACAAACAGTAGGCATCTAAAAAAGTTCAGATTTCGAAATTTTCACACTACAATAACATTGTATTAAAATACCGGTATTCAAATACCTAAATGCGTAGCGCTGACGAAAATACGGTGCAAAAATAAATTGGATTTACAATTAAATGGGCACAAAATTTTATCAAAAAGTTAATATTTAATTGCACAATTAGAAACTCACATGTCATAATAACACTGTAGTTAAAAAAAAGAATCTTTAAAACCACAAGGAAAAAAGCATAGCAATAATTGTACAGAAATAAAACTTGTTTGAATTTACATTTAAAGTATGAATAAAGTAAAGAGCGTCAATAAGTAGTTATTGAAATGCGTTATTTAATATTAGCATGTTGTAATAAAAATCATAATCTTTGAAACACGTGAGGACGTAAATCTAAAAAAATGGTGGAAAAGTAATGGTGAGTTCACGATGAAATCGCAACAAGACAAAAAGGGATTATTTAAATGTGTTTGAAACTCGAATATCATAAAAATATCTTGAGAAAAATACCAGATTTTAGAAATCAGATGGAAAAGAGTAGCAATAACTATCTTTAAAAAAAAAGAAAGAATGAAATCAGTGTAAATAAATCACATAAAAAAGTGATAAATTAAATGTACGAGTTATAACAGCGTATTAAACGTATTTGGATTTTAAAAGCCATGTGGAAATTAGTTACAACTGCCAGAAAAAAAAGAGAAGAAAATATTGAAAAATGATCGGTTTTATGACGAAATCAGCAAAAATAAAGCGAGTCAAAAAGTGAGAGGCGATACTTCAGTATCATGATCTGTTGTGTCAAATAGATCTTAAACTTCCAGTTTAAAAAAAAAAAAAAACATGTAAGTGTTTGCCCGGGGGTGACTATAAGTCATACCTTTAGAGTTGATCCCTTTCTGCGATTTTCGTTACGGCCGCTGTCCAGAAGGTAAAGATTTAGCGATTATTCTGCCACAGAACAAGACACGGAAATCGTCCCAAGTGATTACGCAAATTCGAAACTGGCGTATTGTTATTGTAATATCATATTAAAAATATTGTTTTAATTTTTTTTTTAAAAAAATTTACGCAGAATTCCAAAGCAATTATCGCAGAAGAAGCAATTGAGAAACAATATAAATATACAACAGAGTCTGCGTAAATCGAGCAAATCAATTGATGAGTCAAATGTGAGATTCAAAATGCTTCAATTTAAAAAAAAATTTTTTTTTTCTTGTTCCATCGTGTTTAATTAATAAATTCGAAAAATTTACATAGGTTGCTTAATTAAAAAGAGAAAATTCTGAACTGTTAAATTAAATTATTCCTATGTAAGTCTACTGTTGTTCAATGATAGTTTCGAATGAATATTTTTTTAAAAATAGAAATAGCCTCAGACTTGAGCAATATCGCTTCAAAACATGCTACATTTCAAAATCCTACATATTTGCCCTGTGGCAGAATTTATTCTAGCAATCTGCGACAAAACTCTCTAGCACTAATATCTTTCTGCAAGATTACTTTTAGTAATAACAAACATATGTTACTAATTTAAAATTACAAAAGCTGTGTTTACAACAAAAAAAGAAACAATGTCAGGGGAGGGGACGCACCAACTCTCATCACAATAAAGAAAATAATTAAAACTCATGATATGCGTAGTAGTAATTGGGGAAAAGGTTAGTGACAAAATCACACGAATCGGACTCCTCAAATGCGTGTTTCATTTCCAGATCAGGTTGTCATAATAAACAATGTCATATAAAAAATATCAGATTAAAAAACTACGGAGAAATCAATAGAAATAACTGCCAAAAATTCGATAGAATTATCGCCTTAAAAGGTAAATACTCGAATGCCTGATTTGAATTTTCTAAATTATTTGAAATACATAGAGTTTAAAAATCCATGCGAAAGTCAATATCAATAACTGCCGAAAATACAATCGAAACATTACATCGATTCACGTTACTATCAGAGTGAATTGAGCACATCAAAAAGTGATTATCTAAATTCACGATTCAAATATTATGTGGAAATTTCTGTAGAAAAGAAAATTGTATATTTCACTTTTCAAAGAAAAAATCTTTCTGCAACAATGTCGCTGTGACTCTGCCATGGGGCATATTTGTTACTCCAAAATTTATAATATTTTAAAAAACTTTTTTTTCAATACTGAAACATTCAATATTATACTACTTTTAACAGATAAAATTTTCAGAAAATATGATTTTTGAAAATAGTGAATGTATTTGACATATGTTACATTATAATGTAAAGTAGAGCATTCCCGCAACAGCGGGTTGTCGATCAGGGAGGTGGCTTTTGTGACCAACTGGATGATTGGTACCCTTTCGTGACAAGCTGGTACCCAATGATCTGAAGCTGGGTGAGCTTCCAACCACAACTGGGGGAAGTTACATTATAAGTATGTCGACAAATTTAAAAAACTGGGAATGTTATTTAATTAAAAATAGAAAATAATGAACTGTTTAATTATATCAATGCTATGCAAGATTCTGTTTTACAAGTCTAATAGTATCAAATGAATACTTTTTTAAAATTATTAATTCCATCAGATTCCAGCATTAATGTTGGAAAACATGTTTTGTTACTTTTTTATCATGATAATTAATAAAAAATATAAATTTGTTACAAAACTTTAATAAAATGTAAGAGAATAAACTTCAAAGTTATTGTCTCTTATAGGAATGTTAAGGTAAATAACTGCTGAGAAACCTTACAAATATCTACAAGAAACATTTTATATTTACAAAATCTTAAAGTTTACGTAACAGAGATGATACTTTTGCAGTCATTAATAATTATTAACTTTTATACAAATCTCAGAGCAATGATATAATACAAGTTATATTAATTCCGAATTGTTTACTTGCAAGTACGAAAAGTTTATTACTGTAGAATTGTATCAATTTTAACACAATAACAGAGCTGACTGAACGTTTATAGTTTTTATACGGTTTTCTATACCCAAATAAAATATAAAAACAATAAAATTATTGCATCAATTACGTTCTAAATGGAGCAAATATACGATGAAATCAACTTTAATATTTAAAAGTATAAAATTTTTCACCTATATTTATCCAATCAACAAGGAAAAAATCGTACAAAAAAGAAGACTATACCTAAAAAATAAATCCAAAACTTTACTAAAAATGTTTTATCAATATTACTAATACGAAATTTTAGTCTCATGGATAATTCATTTAAAATCAGTATACTAAATACAGAAGAGTTTAAATAACTGATAAATTATTAATTTTATATTTACGGCACATATTACAAATTGTTTACACATGGCTGTCATCGATTAATTAAAAAAATAAGGCAATGTTTATTTTTGCATAAAAATTTCGTATAATATTTCATGCTTATATTTATAATACCATTGCGCATGCTCAGATTAGCGCCATATTGATTTGCAAGCAAAAATAACTTACCTTGCATTAAATGCATCAATAAGTTGAGAATCGATTATATTTTCCTTCGGTTCCCATGTATTGTGCCTGTGTTAAATAAAAGTAATCCATAAGATCTCATCGTAAATCACAAGTAATCACAAATATAATCACGTAAACACTAATTATCCAAAATATACTAACTTTTGGCTCCAACCCCTCCATTTTATCAAATATTCCACTTTGCCCTAAAATTAAAACATAAAATTAGGAGATTTAATATGAATGACGTCATCTAATTGGCAAAGCATAATTATCTATCCTCAAACGTGCAAAAAAAGGCATGAAAAAAAAATCCACCGAAGTTTGTTTACCTTCCGTATGCGCTTTTTCTTAATGCACTGGGCAGTGAAAACGTTAGGACCTAAATTTGACATGTCGGTATCAGATTCATCATCAGATGCCATTCCTTAGTTACATCAGGCTAGTTAAAGCCATGATAATTTGATTTCAATGAATAGTGCTCACTTAAAATATATCTCTAACTTAAACACGGTTCAGTTTCAAAAATATAACAAGGATTACACTACGTCACGCACCTAGTAAACAGAACAAAATTCTGATTGTTCAAAGAAATTGATATGGGACAAGCTGATAAGGTTGCCATAAGTAAAGGATTTCGTCGCCAAAGATTAACATTTTGGCGATAGTGTAACTGAATTGAAGGCATAGTTTTGCAAAGGAAACACAAAATGGGATGAAAAAATATAACTAAAAATAAAAAGAAAATATTTAATAAAATAATGTAAATATTTCATAACGGTTATAGAAACGTAACTCATCTGCACGTAAAGACGTTTAAATAATATTGGTGATGCAATACCGGGGAAAATTTAAAAATTGATTGATAGTTAATGTAAAATGCTAACGATTAGACGGTATTTATTCGATGATTCTGTTTCTCAAATAAAATTTAGATTGGCTCAGCGTGGTAGTTTAAAATTAACTTTTTTCAATTTTTTTTTAGGTAAATAAAATTTTTTTAAATATTTTTAAGTTGTTTTTGCCGGAACTTTCTTTTTTAACATTTAAAATTAGGAGTTACCCATTTTTTTTGTNTTTTTTTTTTTTTTTTTTTTTTTGAAGGGAGTTGAAATTTTTTTTAAATTTTTTATTTCTAGTACAGGCAAAACTTCGGCCAATTACCGACTATCCTGCGGCCGGATTGCTAGATAGGCCTACAGTCGATGAAAAATACTTTTTTCTGAATGGTAGAAACATTTATATTTAAGCATATAAATCTCAATTTCGAAAGCTAAATCTTATTTGTTTAATTTACCATGGCAAATTAATAATTAAAACATGGATATAGGAGAAATTTAGCAAATCTGCCTAATATATACATAAAACATACATTATTAAATAGCCCTAATATATATTTTATGAAAAAATATGATTAAAAAGAGTTTTCAAAATATCTTAATTTGTAAAAGCTTATCAATTACCTTAATTATTATGTTACAAAATTTTTTTTTTCTATGATCGCATAAGCTGGCAGCTATGTACGAAAATTGAACAATTTAAAATTATTTTAATTGTTATTTAGTTACCGTTTTAACCATTGTGGGGTGCAATGACTTCTGTAGTGGCATCTATATTGGATCACGTTAATTTTATTTCTCCTTAAAATTAACTACAAATATTTTTTCAAACTTTAAAAATAAAAGTAGTAGATACAATAAGATAATTTTGGAAAGCATTGAATGCTTTTATTTTTAACCCATTTAAAAAATTACCAACTTTTCCAACTATAATCGAGAGATTATAATTAATTTCATCAAAATTTATGCTTTAACATTTACAGATATTTAACAAAAAAATACGAAAATTTCTATGCTAACTATGTAAGCAATCTCTCTTTTAGCAGCAAGTGTTTTGGAAGATTTTACAGGCCAAAACTGATGGCACTGTTTGAAATATCACGCTTAAAGCTTTCAGATATGGTGTGATTTTTACCCATGCAAAATTTGCCTCGATCAAAATTTTAGCGTCGGATCATAAGCGTAGGAAGTTTAAAATTGATGTCTTAAAATGATGTCACTATATAATTAAAAAAGCATTCTACTATAAATAGTGCAATTCTATAGAATGATTTCAAAATTGCTGGTACTGAACTTTGTAATTAAGTTATTTAATTCCTCTCCTTACTTTTTTGGTTCCGCATTTTGCATGGGTACAAAGGACACCTGGTTAAATTTATTTTTAGTGGTAGCTATGTAACAATTGATTTCACAAGTTTGCGAACGCTTAATGAATTTCAAGTAATTGTTATAACTAATCCACTTTATTTAACCCTTTAACGGGCCCTTTATTTCTAGTAAAGGTAAATTAAAGTATTTTTGGAATTGAAATTGTTTTAAGAACAGTAATTGATATAAAAAAAAAATTTCATTTAGTTTATAAAAATGCTATTTTTTTGGTGGTAAATATATTTAGCATGACCTATTAGGAACTTACTGACTTTTATTTTTCTTTATTTATAAAATAAATTCCTTAAATGCTACAAACTTCAAAAGGAATTATGTATTTTATAACTTTTATACGTTTTTTAAAAGTGTCAAATGGTTACCAATTTTATTCAAACTCACTTCAAGAAAGCTGAAGTTATTGAAAAATGGAAACCTAAATTAAAAGTGGTAAAACGTGGTGGTAAGTATACTTACCACGACCTTCAAAAGGGTTAAATTATTTATACAGAGTGATAGTCAGAATTATTCTAAATCAATTAAGTCAACTTTAACAAAGATAAAAATACAGCGCATACATTTGTTCCGTTATAACGATGTTACATAAAGTCTCGTTTTCTGTTCCATTGACGAAATCGAATTTCAACGCCAATTAGAACTTCCGAACCGTTCCGTTCATTCCAATCTAGTGTTCGAAATTTTGTATCATGTTTTTTCAATTCCCAGAAAACCTTTTCAAAAACAGGTGTTAGACATTTTTACACTTTCAAAACTGGCATCATTGATAACTAGTCAAACGATAACAAAAATCTCAAGAAAACTATTCAACCCACGATTTCTTTCAATGTTATCGCTCAATAAACATGAAACATCCTGAATGAACTCTATGAATGAAGTGTGACAGGACCCCACCTATTTTAAACCTAGGAGGTCCATGGGTGAATCTATGGTCAAAAGAATTGTGAAATATGGATCATTGCTGGGGATTAAGTATATATCGCAACGTCGTTAAGAAATCGGAGCTTCGTGTATAATTATTGCCTTTCAAATTTTTTTTTTTAAAGAGTTCAATATATTCATCAATCGTATTTTTTTTGTTCGAAAATGGTATTCAACTCTTTCTGTGAAGCGTCGGAAAGGCAGTTTATTTTGGAGTTAAAACAATCAAAGCTTTGTTGGAGTTTTTTTTAATAATTTTTCTCATTTTCTAAACGTATATTATTTTAGCGACAATGGCTGCAAGTAACTATTGTAATGCTATATGCTTAGTGATCGGAAAAAAAAACGCAAACACACTTTGTTTATAATAATTAAAAATCGTGAAGCAATTCTACAAGCAGAAGAACAAAATATTCTAAATCCATGACATTGATCTTATGAAGCAAAATTTCAAAATCAACAAAACACTGAATTACTGGTTAAAGCTTATGATGAATATAAAAAGATGTTATTTAAAAAAAATGTATGAGTATTTTTTAACCCTCAATGCACTATATTAAATAATCCTTTTACGTATATCGACATAAGAAAAACTGCGTAGTAATCAGTTTCATAATTTTATTTAAAATGTTGCATGCTTTTTCTCAAATAATTCCAGAATTTCTGAAATATATTAAGTATGTATTTGCATCTATTTTATATTGTCGCAAAATGGTGACTACTCGTTATAACGTCCGTTTTCGTTTGGTACCCTCAGGAGTCGATATATGAAGAGTTCACTATATTAAAAAAAAAGAAAGAACAAAAAATGAAATTTTCGTCAATATCAGACGATGTAAATCAAACAAAGATAAATTATTTACGTATACTTTTGTTATAATTTTAAACTTAAAAAGAGAATCTCCCGTAAATTTCATTAGATTTGGCAGTTGTGACATAAGTGTTGATAAATTACAGTTTCAAAATTAAATTTAAAATTTAGCATATAATTTCAAAAACAATTATTCATCATGTATAAACCACGTCACAATCGCATTTTAATTTAAGCACAAATTTATATTAAGATACAAAATGCTAAGTGAAGAGCGACTTGCATCCGTTTATTAATCGCTCTTAAATGCTGGGTTAAAATGGTAGAATTCTGCTCTAGTTTGCCAAGGAAGATGTCTCCAGATTTGAGAACTCCACAATAAAGTGGAGAAATTTCTTAGGACTTATTATTTTTAATTTTATCTTAAAAATATAATAATTAAAAATCTGTCTTTAAATGCTATCGTGCAGCTCATTCCTATTTGCATTCTCTTTCTCAAATTAAATTCATTTTCAGAAGATTAAACTTTGTTTTAACTTCACGAATTTAAACATTCAGTAATGAAAATCAACGAAAAACTTGAGGAAACAATGGGTATATAACAAAATTTCAATTTAATCAACATTTAAAATAATAATAATAATAAATAAATTTTGATTGTTATAGTTTTATACATACTATTCCAATACTAAGGAATACAAATTATAGCATAAATTTTATATAGGAAATTAACAATACTTGCTGAATTGATATTGGCTAAATGGTCAGTATTACGCAACTTTTTATTTTCTTTCTATTCCATAGGAAGAGTAATATAAATTTATGACTACAAAATAAAAAAAATCATTTTAGCATATCTTTCGTTACACTTTCCTTTTTACTTGTTTTTCTTTCCCCCTTTCTTTAAAAAAAAAGTTAAGAAAAAAGGGTTCGAAAAGCATCTTAATTTCGAAATAATGTTTTTCTCATTCGGGAACCTCCCTTGACCGTTGGCGTCCCCGAGGACGGCTTGTTCAACAATGTACCCGTCCTCCTTTGAAACTNGATTTATATATATATATATATATATATATTTCCTCCAGCTATTTCAATAATTCAGATATAAAGGTGGGCAAAATTCTTTTAAGTCTCCGAAAATTGTTTGTTTAATTGTTGTCTCACTGCCACTTTATTTGAGCGTGAAAGGCTGAAAAATTAAGATTGACAGTGTTAAATTATGTTGGACTCTCAGGATTTTCGGAGTTGTGACTTTCCAATAATTCGGTAATGAGAAATTTAAATTTGCTTAATTGAGTATAAATTAATCTGTTTTAAATTCTAAACTGAATAAATTTCTATTAAAATTTATTTGCTTGTGTTATTAACAAGTAGACATTAATCAGGGTTCATACAGGAAATTTAAAAAGTGGTGTTTATGACAGATTCATTTTTTGTAGCCTTTACTTTAAAGTTAAAAATACAACATAATTAAGGATGGCACGGGGGATTTAGAACGTAAGAAGTGGTAAAAACTCATATTTATTTATTTAATCTGCTAAATTATTCAATCGTATCTACCACCATGACTTACATTGCAAATTATTAAAGCAACTTTTTCTAGCATATTTCTTTTAGTTTACTTTGAAGGAAATTGTAAAGATTTTTTTCGTTTTAAATATAAATAATTTACAATGCATGTCAAGGTAGTTTACGGTTGAAAAGTAGATTAAATAAACAAAACTGAATTAAGTGTTCTAACCACTTCTATGCTCCGTTGCAAGTTATGAAAAGACCATTGCGGTATAGAATTTAAGTAATCATCAGCGACTACACATAGTTACGTTTTATATCGTTATCAAATTATACAAATATGCTTTCGAAAACAATATAAAAGCTTTTAAAAGTTAAACAGGTCAGTCAGAAATTTAATTCGTGCAATCTTTTACAATATATATTAAATAAAGGTTATAGTTTCGTAGTCTTACTGAAATTCTGGATTCGGCAGCATATTTAGAGAAATGAGGACATTCGTTCTTGAAAAAGAAACAACTACATGAAGTTGCAAGAGCACTGGATTTGATTGGACGACTAAAAATGGCGGGTCTTTTACTAACATGCTCTTATCGAATCAAATGCGAGCAAAAATTTTTTTACTTTTGCTTCGCTGCAGAAGATACAATCGTCTGAAAAAAAAAAAACAGTATTTATTATTCTTTCATCAGTTTCTTTAAATGCAAACAGAAAGACGTATAATTGTTACGATTTTTCAGTATCATTTGTATTAATTCTTATTACTTGTTAATTGATTATTTTTGTTAATAAAGAAGCAGGCAAAAAAGAGGCTGTGCAACGTCGTTTTAAGAGTCAGCGATGTTGATATTCTTTCCCCTGGGAACTTGAAATAAATTTGTCGTGCGCTTGGATGCAACAGGTTCTTTCCATAGAGATGTTGGTTGTTTCTTAACTTATAACTGAGCATAATAACAATTTTAGTCATCTCTGACATCCCTGTATCTCACATTATAATAATGTACATAATTTGTAACATTACCACAATAATATTATGGTTAAAATTACTATTTAAATCAGGGTTTCCTTAAACTTTTTAGTGTAGGGACCCTCATAATTCGTATGAAAATTTGGGGGACACAACATGAAACAGTCAGTTTATCCAGTTGTACAGTAATACGCTATTGTAGTTTGAAGTCATTAACTTCAAGACATAGAACAATGTGAAAATTTTAAATTTGTAACAAACTTGAAAATATAATAGAATAATAAAAATGTGTCAAAATCTTTTTCTCTTTTTTCTTCATCCGTATAGACCAGGGATGGGCAAACTACGGCCTGCCGGTAGGTTTTATTCGACCAGCGGAAAGAATTTTAACTTGCCGATCCGTGACGAATATAAACAATATACATCCATTTTCTTATCTACTTTGTTTAACCCTTTCGCGCCGACTGACACAAAAACCGTATCAATCAGGGTAAAAATATAAAACTGGTAATCAAAGTATTTCTTTAGCATTTTATTTGTGGGCGGAGTTATAATTGTTTGATTTATTTAATTCACCAACACTTTGTTCATATTTAGTTATACTTTGAATTAACATTGAATATATATATGATTAAACTAACAATAATTAAAGTAAAAGCAAAGTAAGTCTGTCAAATTAAAAACAACTACATTTAAGGTACCGTTTTTTATTTAATTACACCTTGATTCTGATTTTGTACGAATGCTTTTCTGAATCACCCGTCCCCAAGGGGTTAAAGCTATTTTTATTCTTTCTTTTTCAACAAAGTACTGATGATCTTTTTACTTTCTCTATTTTTGCTCTTCAAAACATAGTTAGCACAGACAGCTTCAATTGGTAAAATGTTGAAAGCTAATGTTCTTTATATAATATCTTTAGATTGACGCCATCTGAAGCAGTTGTTTCTAAATAAGACAAAGTTTCCTACTTTCTGAAAAAATTTGTTCAAATAGAAGCCATGTTACAATGCTTTAATATTATACTGGTAACATTGTAAATTTCTTAACCCTTTACAATCCGATGTCGCTGCTGAGGTGCCATCAACAGTCACCACGCTAAAATTAAAATTTTTATAGGTTAATAATTTTTATTTCCCAATGTCCACTTATTGTGTTATTAATTCGTCAATACAAGAATTTGTTGGCCACTCTTTCAGGGGCACCATAATAAGTGGGTCAACATTGCTCCCACAGTAAGAACGGATAGTACAGGCACCTATCCCATTCATCATTAAATTGCATACAGTAAGGTAAAATGCATTGATTTGGCAAACATTGTGGTAGCCATAAAAAATCAAGCCGATTGCTTGAGAAATAATTAAACAATGAAAAAATTCAATGTGACAGATTGATGTGTTTACATAACATTAGAAATATTGATTGCAGACTTAAAATGAAAATAAAGATAAAACATGATTTGATATGTGCAATAATTGATTTTTGAAAAATGAAAGACATAATTGATGGTATAAATCTGATGATGGACTAAAAGCTTATGTACATCAAGGCGGTAAAAGCAGAAACTTGTAAGAAAACCAGTTCATTTCAGATTATTTTCGAGCAAATGTGAATACCCATGTCTTTCAAGATTTTTTTTCACAGCTAAAACATGTTCATCGAATCATTTCTTACCCATGAGAAAGACAATAGTGATGAACAGTTAGTTTATCATATTTAACTTCATCCGAAAATCAGTTACAAATAAAATGGTTTTATTACCATCTTCATACCTGCCAACATTCACTCTTTTCGAGAATGGATTTTCCAAGTGGTAGTAAAACAATTACCGAAAAACTATCTTCCTCAAAAATATATTTATGTCAGGTTGAAATTCGCTATCAAAAAGACTAATACAGAGATGCCAATTTGCTCCGGACAGCAAATATATATTTTAAAGTGGTAGTTTATCAATTGTGATTCTTGGTTTAATAAATTCAATTTACTAGATTTTTATCCACCACTATTTCTAAATAATTCGTAGGCTTATATAATTCACCACTTTGTAGTATGTGTGTCATGCTATACGTTTTAAAAAGCTAGCAAAAATAGTCGAATATTTTCAAAATTTACTTTGTAGTTATTTACCGTTTTTTTAATTACTTGGGCTTGTCCGGAGCAGTTGGCATCTCTGCTAATATGCTTTTATATATTTATTGTAATTATTTATATGTAGTGGTGGTCAAACTCATTTATAATTATTATTAAAATACAAAAATTTTAGCGGAATAACATGAATTTCGGTACCACTTTAAATATGGAAATAAAATCTTCCGGGGAAAACCGGAAGAGTTGGCAGCTATGCATCTTACTTTCAAGACTGAATAGACTTTCAGGACTGTTCTAAAACAATTAAGGTGTTGAAAAAATCTGATCATGCTGTATTTCATAACCATAAATTAACAAAAAGCGAAATATAATATTTTCCACTTATTTTGACCTAAATTAATGCAAAGTAATAAAAAAAGTATGAAAATATGATAAACAAAAATTCTGCGCCAAAGGGTTGAGCTCGTAGTTTTGTGCATTTATTTGTATTCTGTAAATACAATTTGGTTACATTTAGTATAGTTTGTTCAATTGAGATAAGAATATTGTTACAGAAATATTCCTAAACAATGGGATCAATTCGTAATTAACCAAACCTCTATTATTTTGTTAGTAATAGATGAAATAAAGTTTCAGTTCTGCTTCAGTTGCTTTTGTTTTTATTAGGCATTGCTTAGTTTCCTCACCTCTTCTTGTTATCGATTGCGAGTTATATGACTCAGTAGGGAATTTCTCGAAACATTACCAAGGAAATCCCAGGAAAAGGGAAAAACCTCATTTTCTTGCAGTTAAAGTTTTTTCCTGTTACTTTTTGATTGATTTCGGAACAAATTTTCAATTATTATTCCTAAGAACAACTTATCATTCTTATTAAGATGGAATAATATCGTAAGACACCTGAAGAACTATAAACAGAATTATGAATAGCAGTAAAAATATAATAAATAGGTAATTGAAAATAAAGTTGCAGCAATTTTTATTGCGTTATTGTAGTAACTATTGTTAAGCTTCTTAATTAAAACTTCAAAGCCAAAGATTTTTCATCTTTGTTTATCGACGCGATACGTATTAAAACATTGTATTTATTACGAACATGCTAAAATAGCTTTATTTTTCTATTAAACTGAGTAAATAAATTAAATGACAAAATTTAAACAAAATGGGTCAAATAGCTTCTAAATCATAAAATTTAAAAAAAAAAAAAATATTTTAAAATTTTTTTAGTTTATATTTTATTGAAAAAAAATGCACGATGAAGAACAAAAGTTTTAGAATGCAGAAATGTACTGAACTTAAACTAGAAATCAGCTTAAAATGAGCTGGAACTGAACTTCAACTCAATGCAGATATGCCAACTGCTCTGCATAGAACAGAAGATCTAGCTGCCTGATGGTTAATCGGAAAAAGATAAAATAACAATATTAAGAACAATACAATGCAGAAATGTACTGAACTTGAACTAGAACTAAACTTAAAATGAGCTGGAACTGAACATCAACTCAATGCAGATATGCCAACTGCTCTGCGTAGAGAAAAAGACATAGCTGGCTGGTGCTTATTCCGAAAAGATAAAATAAGAATATTAAGAACAATGCAGAAATGTACTGAACTTGAACTGGAACTGAACTTAAAATGAGCTGGAACTGAACTTCAACTCAATGCAGATATGCCAACTGCTCTGCATAGAACAAAAGACCTAGCTGGCTGATGCTTATTCGGAAAAAGATAAAATAAGTGTATTAAGAACATTTCTATTTTTCCTTTTATCACTAATGCAACATAGTAACTACTATATCATCAGGGGCCGGGATAGTCTGGTTGGTAGGGCACTGGGCCTACGACCAATAGGTCGTGGTTTCGATCCCCACCGGCCGAAGATTCTTTGTTGTGTAGTGAATGGTGACGGAAGTAAAATCTGTCGAGTCACAAAGTCCTCCATGTTCCCATAACAAATCATACATCTGTGGGTACTGATCTAGGAGTTTCCTTGTCTTCTGTTTTGGTTCAAAATTACAAGGCTACTGAGTTGAACATTAGTAGTCGTAAACCCAAAATTGGGTCGGCTGTTCAACGACGGCCATAAAGTATATCATCATAAAATTTCTCTGGCTCCTGAGGCCGTTTACGACCCTTTTTCCATCCATCTTGACGTTTTAACTTTAAGGGGGTACCTTCTAGTTACTAGAATGCTAATAGGAGTGAATAGAAAAATTTAATATTTTGTATTCCAGATTAAGATGCATCGCTACAAAAAAAAGCAGCCGTTGGCCTCAGCTTTATGTCTTCGGAAGTAAAAGCTCGAAGTTTTCGAAAGTAAAAATTTCATTAAATCCTACAGCATCACAATTAATGCCTTTAAAAAAATGCAATAAGGCTTTGCAATATTGATGATCTTACTAATAAATGTTGAAAATGCAACGTATACAATCGTATTTGGAAAAACCATCTTGCTCGTGTTGTTTTTCAGAATTTCTCAAGGAGTGATGGGGAGACATTGCACCAGACAGTTAAAGAAAAGTCTGGTCTGGTCTGTTTGGTCTAGCTGGGCTCCTGAGGCCAATAATGGCTCTTTTCCCATTCATCCTGTAATGAGAACATAAGCAAAAACAATAGACAGATTACATAAAAAGCAACAAATAATGGCACATGTTACGGTGAAGAAAAAAGAATGGCACTTTGCCATAGTAATAAGTAACAAATAATTGAATGTTCAGAAAAGTACAAGACATGATTATAAGTAGGGAAACGAAAATTACAAGATGGAAAAATATTTACTAAATTTAAGAAGAAGTAACAAATTTTAAAAGTGAATAGCGCTAAGAGTTAAAGAATAGTAAAAATGTGCAATTTCAATATATCTTTTATTTATTAATAAGTCGTGGTAGTTTCTGTGAGTATATTTTTTCTGAAGGTAAGATTAAAATAAAATATTCTTACCATTAGTTTCTATTTTTTCCGGATAAATAGCAGCCTTGTCCAAAAGTCAAATTTTAAACTAAGCTTTGCTATTGGTGAAAAAATTTTTCCGAGCAAATTGGTATCTCTGTTAATGAATTAAAAATATTGCAAAATAAATGTATAAAAATTATATATTAATAATACCAATATATTATTTAAAAATTAATTTATAAAAAATTTAAAATGTCAAATTATTTGAATTTCATAATATTCCCTCTATTATATTAAATGATAGCTCAGTCTGTCATAATTGATCTTAGGTGACTGAAAAGTACGGGTGGTATGGACTCTTTTTCATATTTTTTCTTTATTTAGTTTTAAAATCGCAAATAAGTCGCTTTGAAAACAAAATCTTTCAAAAATCGAAAGAAATATTCTAGAAAAAATTACTGATTTAAATCTCTTTTAAAAGAATTGTGCATTTTAGTAATCACAACTTCTTGCATCCTTTGTCGCCTGTGGCATCCCTGCAATTAGGACGCATCACCAAATATTGAACCTGGAAAAATTAAAGAGTTGTAGCGAACTTTTTTTAAGACTGTTTAAAATTTCATCACGTAAACTTCCAATTATATATGTATATATATATGAAATTAGTTTCGAAGTTTTTACACCACGATAAACGAAATAAAAATATTTATAGCATATAGTAATAATACTTTAAGTATATTTTTTAAAAATTCGCTGAGCTGAGCTACCACTTAAAAACAATTTCCAGGATGTGCTATATCAGGTCAGAAAAGGATAAATTCAAGACATGTTATGGTGATAAAGGCAAATGAGAACAAATTAATCCGTTCGGTTTATAACAGGGGTTTCCAACTTACATGAGGCCGGGGGCCACAATTAAAAACGCAAATCAAATGGCGGGCCGCAACTTTATCAAAATTTTTTGTAGGACTTTTTCAAGCTTGAAGGAACATTAAATATTACTATCACATTTTTACCAAGTTGTACAAAACAAAAGTATTGAATTACAAATGAAAATAAGAAGTAGATTTATAAAAATATTTGATTGCATAGTAAAAAATTCGGGCTACAATAACTTAAATGTGCACCCATATATTAAACAATTAATGTGCAACAGATATCTAATTGTTAAGATATAAAACTTTAAAAAGTTTGGTATTAAAACTTACATAGTAGCACACAAAATGTTCAATGAAAAAATTGAGGTTTGTCTGCTGCAACCACCAGAGAATAGATATTTAAATTTAAAATTTACAAATGTGTGTGTAAATATTTACGTCCAAAATGAATGGTTTCAAAAAGGTTTGTCTGCTGCAACCACCAGAGCAGTGGCGTACGCAGAATTTTTTCAAGGGGGGTGTTCATCATTTTCTGAAACTACTGAAAGAAATTCGAGTATGCAATAAAGTACTATTATTTCTCTAATTTAGACAGCTTTGACTTTTTATTTAGACAACATTATTTAGTTAAATTTTGATTTGATTTTTTAAGTTTATGAACATAATGTAATATCTTCTCGCATGTAATATCTTCTGAAAAAAGTCCANCCGTTGGTATGCTAAATTTCACAGAAACGAAGAAATTAGGTTTTTATTAACGAGAAAAGTATTATAAACCCATATAGATTTTTTACTAAAATTGTCCGCAAAAAAATGACAACTAATATATTTTAGTTCGCGGGCCACAAAAAAAGGCTTCGCAGGCCGGATACGCCCCCCGGGCCGCTAGTTGGAAACCACTGGTTTATAATAACAATTTTTAGAACAATCAACATTCCTATAATGTCTTCCGATCATATTGAATGTTAACAATGCCTTTCATATTCTTCAGAAGGGAAAATAAACTGGGGTTCTTGCGGCCCTTGAAAATTTTTGGTGGAGGTAGTAAGTTTAGGTTAATGCTAAAATACATTTCTTATTTACATTTTCCTTTTAATCGTTAAGTGGTTTAGCAAATTGGAATTTTCATGCTTATATACGTTTTTTTGGAAAGCAATTTTTTGTGGTGGTTACACAGAGATTGAAATATCGACATATGTTTTATTTTCGTTAGCACTTTTTAAAACTTTCAAGGTTCGCAGGAACCCTGAATAAACACAACTGCTTGCACATTTTATAAGACGTATTTTTAAATTTATTACAGAGATATATGCTTTTTAAATAAAATTTGCAAATTATGATTTCGCAGTTATGTGATCTATTTAACTTTTTCCCGCTGAGTAAAGCTGCATTCGTAAATAATGGATACTCAAGTATCACAAAAATTTCTCTGTTCTTGACGAAACCGTTTCCTGGTATACGCTGCGAGCGAATATTTCGTCATCGAAATAACTATAGTCACTTCTTCAAGGAAGCGAATTTAAGAATAAATTAAAGCAATGTTTCGTCATTCCATTTTCTTTACCAAAAAATAAATAAATACATATAAAAATTGTGAGATCACTTCATTACGATCACTGGTTACATTGGTCAAATGCTCTTTTTTTTCTTTCCTGGTTTGATTCTGATAAACGCCACAACATTTCAAATCATGGGTTGCAAAAACTTTGATGTTTGCTGTCGGATAGGTTTTCAAATCTATATATGAGTTTCAAGACATCACAAACTACTTTTCCTTTTCATGTTTATATTCATATATAAACTATGTTAGTGCTTGCATAAAAATAAATTCATGTCACTTTTGCAGTTTAAATTAAATAGTTACCTATATATTTATAGTCAGACCTCGATATGAGGTCATCCGCATATAAGATCACCCCGCATATAAGGTCGCTCCCGGGTCACTGAATAGGAATTCTTTGATACAGATTATCGGATATATGGTCAAGTTTTAAAAATTGTTATCGCTTTTAAGGTCATTTTTATCCGAGGCGGGAAAGGTCTTTTCTAACAAAAACCTATTTAACTTCCTTACAAGACAATTACTCCTCTCGAGTTCTAGGAAAATGTTGCAGCCAACGAACAAGCTACAATTTCTGAAATTGTTTCTCAAGTTGTGGACAGTGAGGACAATGACAGTGATCCTGAGACTGTAGCTGTNGCAATTACCCCTCTCGAGTTCTAGGAAAATGTTGCAGCCAACGAACAAGCTACAATTTCTGAAATTGTTTCTCAAGCTGAGACTGTAGCTGTAACCCAAGTGGAAGCCTTCAATGCAATAAATGTCATACGAAATTTTTTTACAAACCCTGAGGGAGCTGAGGAACATTTTGAGAAGTTACAAAATCTAGAAAACACTGTTTGAAAAATGAAAGCAAAAACGAGACAGACCTGCATAAATGATTATTTTAAATAAGGTAAGATGTAATGTATGTATGTACACTTTGAGGAAATTTGTAAACAGCTTCATTTAAAATTAAAAATTTTTTTAAAAAATCTAGCTTTCTTTACTTCTTTACTAATTCTGTAAAAATTTATTGACTTACAAATTTAATTTATGACCGATCGTTTTCGTTTGTATTAAAAATTTTTAGAAAGTCATAATGTGTACAATTTACGAGCTTAGTTACGAAGTGCTAATGAATCGGTTAAAAGGTCACCCCGCTAGTAAGGTCACTTTTCCGATGTCCCTTAGGGTGACCTTATATCGAGGTCTGACTGATCTTCTTTTTAAGTATACTTTTATGAAATAATAGTTTTGATGAAAATAACTGAAGTGCATCATTTAAAAGATTCTGCATATAAAAATAAAATCCATATCCCTTTGCAGTTTTTGAATTGTTAATTAAAAATTTTTTTTCTTATATATAATAAAAAATGTAAAATAAATAATGCTTACGAATGCAATCAGTTTGACCTGAAATCCATCCCCTGTCTTTTTAATTACTACTAGTATCGTGTAAGAAATCTAGTATCTATAGAAAATCCGAAGTTAATTAAATTTTGGTTAATGAAATTCCTTATGAATCTTTACAAAGAAAACATAAATTATACACATAAATTAACTTAAAAATATTTTCTAAATTTATTTAAGAAATGTTACAAATGTTTCGAATTTATGCGAAAATCATGGAACCATCCAAAGTTTAAGTCGTGAAGTGGAATATTTTACTTAACTCTAACAATTTTAACAATATTACTGCTTTAATAACAAACATTATATGGTGATTTAGAAATGTAAATAATTTTTCGATATTAAATTTTTTTAAAAAAAAAGAAGAAGAATGATGAATGTTAATGCGCACTCGATACTAATTTTATTTTAACCCTTTAACGCAGAAATTTTGATTCAACATATTTTTCCTACTTTTTTATTATTTTGTATTAATTTTGGTCGAAATAATAGAAAAATATTACATTTAGCATTTTAATAAATTATGGTTAAGAAATACCGTTGGAAACACCGGTGTCTTTTTCTACGTTTAAGGTCTACCAAACACGGCTCACTACCAAACAATAATTTTTCAAATTCGCAGTTATTTAGATCTAAGAAAAGCAGTTATTCATCATTGAAATTTCTTTAATTTACTAAATTAATTATTGATAATTTTTTTAATATTAATGAAAAAAAATTATTTTATATTTTAGTACAAATATAATTCTGATAATCTAACAAATTTTTTGTAACTATTAGACTGTTTATAATAATTAATAAAATACTAAAATATATTTTTCTTTGTAATTAGAGTATCCGAAAAAAATGTATATAAAAAGGAAACCGGTGTCCTTTCCAGCGCTTGATTTTAGAAATGCTGGAGCCCTGGCACAGAACTGTCAGGGACCCCCTGGTCGTTACTTTAAACTAAATTTAAATGTTGTTTTATTAAAGTGTTTTTAAATTATTTATAACACAAGTAAATTAAGATGTACTAGAAAATTTGAGCTTTATTTATTTCAATTTTTAAAGAAAAATACAAAAAAAATATATATATTTGTTACATTTAAAGGCTCCCAAGAAATGTTGGGGCCATAGGCCTGTGCCTCTTATGCCTTATTATAAACCAGGCACTGGTCCCTTCTGTTCCAAAGGGTTAACGACCTTCAGGTGTCATAAAGTTATTGTATAACTATTGCGTTATTTCCCTCCAACTTTAAGTGAATACATTGTTTTCTTATAACTGTTGAAATAATCCTCCAACTGCTAATTCGGAATTTCCGAATGAACTACAAAAGATATAAGCTGGCCGGGATAGCCGGGTCGTTAGGGCGCTGGGCCCATGTCCAAGAGTTTGTGGGTTCGATCCCCGCCGGCCGAAGACTAACCGAGTAGTAAATGGTGACTGATGCACGTCAAATCAGTCGAGTTACAAAATCCTCCATGTTCCCATGACAAATCAATACCTCTGGAGGTACTGATCGAGGAGTTTCCTTGTCTTCTGGGTTGGTTCAAAATTGCAAGGTTACGGAGTTGAACATTAGAAGTCGTAAAACCAAAAATTGGGTCGGCTGTTCAACTACGAATGTATATAAAAAAAGATATATAACTGTCATTTTTTAAATTTTCTGTTTAAAATTCTTCATAGTGGAGGGTATACAGCAATTGATTTTAAAATTGTATTCGGGAATTGTTTGGACTTTGCAAACATTTAATAGCTTTACCGAATATTGGTAGGACTTAGACATATTTATTTCAATCATTTATTCACACCACGATAAACAAAATGAAAATATTTTTAGCACATATAAATACTTTTAAATATGCATATTTTTCAAAATTTACCTTCCACTTAAAAACAATTTCCAGGCTATGCTTGGGGCGTGCCATCTAAAATCTGAAGAGGTTAAGATCAAATTGATAACACTGAAGAAAATTTGTTTTTCCTGTTGCATAAGAGTTATAAACGGATCTTATATTTTGACATCACTGATGAAATATAAATATAAGAAATATAAATATGATGAAATATAAATATGATGAAATACAAATATGATGAAAACAATGTATTCACTATCAATATTTTCACAGTTTTTTCTCTCCAAGATAAAGTTTTCAAGCAATTGAATAATTTATTACTAGCCAGGATGCTTTGAAATTCACTCATATGAATACTCAGTGTCCTAACTTCTTTGCTACGTAAGGAGTAGTAGGAGGAAGTATTTCATTTTATGATGCGATGTATTAAAGTCATGTTTTTTCAAAAGAGCAGACGAGTGTATGTGCACGCATACAATGTTATACGTTCTTTATGAATAATATAATTATAATTGGAATAAAATAATTAGAAAGGTAAATTAGTACAAGAAAACAGAAATTCAACTAAACTAAAAATATTTTGAAAAAATTTGTATCTTTCCGAACAAAATTTCTGATTTGAACTTAAGTTGTAAAATAAAAAAAAAGGGAAAAAAAAATTCTTTTGCCGTAAGAACGTTTACTAGTCTTTTTCTCCGTCCTTGTAAAATTTTCTTTTGAGGACAAAAACTCTTCGCTCAAATTCTCTAACAGAAAATTTTTTTTCTATTTATTTTTTTATTTCAGTTTATTTTTACTTAAGTGAAAGGTAAAGAAATGATAAATTGATTGTTCTTATAGAAATTTTGCTACTAGTTTTCACTTTTATGAAGATGTTGATTAGTTTAACTTAGTTACTTTTTTGTTACTCTTGTGACCACAGAAAAAGATTTTTTTTTGTTAATTTGTTCGATATACGAATGATGTGAACTGTAAAGGATAAGAAAAAAATTAATTATACAGATTGCGTACCACACTTTTAAACGTTTTTAATATGTAAAATACTCAATAAGTTTAAAGAATACCAATAAGCTTTTTTATAAATTTATTTAAATTATTCATACATAGTAGTGATCAAAATAAATTTAAATTAATATTGTTAAATGCAGAAAAAAATATTAAACGTAACGTACTCATTTTCTTACTGCTTTAAAAATGGAAAGGAAAAAAAAAATTTTTTTCTAGAAAGTAGTAGCACAGAAAAGAATCAATCTCAATTTTTCCAAAATAAAATAGTTCTAGCAACGCCGATTTCATAATTATCGGAAAGCTTGCACCTCCGCTGATCGTAATTTTGAATCAATTGTTTATCTTGTTTTGATATAAATGCTTGTGAATAACTTATAGCATCAGAGAAATGTGAAATAATCAGTAAATTTAATTGTCAAAGGTTCCATACTCACTGCTCGTAAATAAATTAATACTTGAAAAATAATTAAATAAATGTGCTAGGATTCGTTTTTAATAGTTGGTTTAAATGGTTGACCCCAAATGTGCAAAATAATTAGTGCAAACTATATTTTAACTTACGGGATAAGACACAAAAACGTACTTTCTCTGACCTACTTTCCTCTTTTCCTGATCCTCAAAATATGGGGGGATAACCGCAATTTGGGAAACATGGTCCCAATTGTCTGGTCAAGAGGGCTATCCGAAATAAATTTCATTTCTGAGTATTTTGCAATATCTCGAGAACTTTTTAAGCGAAGACGAAAAGATAACTCAATAAAAAATATTGCTTAATAATTATTTATTGCCTTTCATAATTTTATATAACGAATAAATTTTATTTATGAATAAATTTTAAACTTTTTACATTGTTTTATAAAATGTTATTTTGTATGGCAATTTACGAAATTTTAACAAAATCGGTCGAATAGTTCGTAGAAATTCAATCTTAATTATACGACTATTTCATAAATCGATATAAAGATGATAAACTAACAACTGATTGCAAATACTATTTTATTTTTAGCTTTTTATTCACCAAAAATTAAAACAATTGATTTCAATGATTTATCAAACAATTTATTTTACAATTATAATAAGTAGTGGTAATCACGATTTTTCTTTACTTCTAACGGAAACATGCTTGAAATGAAGTTTTCCCCCTCACTTCCGTGAGTTTTCTCGTGATGGTTGATCGGTAGAATGTCCCAACAGTATTTGTTTAAGTTTGAAATGATTTTTATTGTCTTTTAATTCAGCCAAAAGTTTTAAACTTTTAAACGTAGGTCCTATCACGGCCAAAGTTCGTTCGCACTTGGAAAAACTTAAAAAGTATTACCGATTTCAATATTTGTATCGAAATTGGTATCACTTTTTAAATTTTTTCTTCTTCAAAATACAGATATCAGAACTTACATAAATTTATTGAGTGTTATTACAATGTTTCGGAAATTAGGGATGTCATAAAATATTATTTTGCTTCTTAATAATATCCCTACTTTTAATTTTCTCCAGGTATGAATTAAACTTGATTGCTGAGAAATACTTACCTCAAAAAACGTTAGATTTGGCCGTATGTACATCGATCTGTATTTTATTTGTATTTAATTGTGTGTATTTAATTGAATGCATGTATATTTTTTTAACATAGTGCACGTTTAGAGTTATCCAAAAAAAAGAAAGAAAAAAAAAAGTGAATGTTGCAAAGCAAAAAAATAGTTTGTTACGCAGTCCTGTCAAATTCTCCTTTTTTTTAAGACTGAAATTTCTTCACAATTGTTTAATTTGGTATTAAAGTTTAAAATTTTGTTATTTGATTCAGAATTATTTTGATTTTGATTGGGAAATTTCACTTAGTGATAGCAATAGGATTCGTTGTTCAGTAAATTTAATTTAAGGTAGTGAAGCTTTTAAAATGTTGGTAAAATTAACTCCTTGGCATACGAAGACGTCTGGGAGACGTCATTTGTTTCTTATGTCAAAGCAATAATTGACGTGTCTCAGACGTCTTCAACACAGAGATGCCAACTTGCTCCTTACAGCAAATAAATATTTTGAAGTGGTAGTTTATCAATTGAGATTCTTGGTTTAATAAATTCAACTTAGTAGATTTTTATCCACCACTATTTCTAAATAATTCGTAGGCTCAAGTTTTATTCTTTAAAAAAAGTTTAATACAAAGAATCTATTAGTAAATAAATAAACTTTTAAGATATTTATGAAATTACTCATTAACTTATATTTATAGTTTACCGAGGGAGCAAGAACAGTCTCGAAAAATTTACATGCTTGTCGAAAGAAACACTCGTAAATTAATGCATAAAAATTGATTATATGCTAGTTAATGACTTTTAAAGTATGGCAGTCATACAGTAAAATTTATAAGATTGGACTAAACCGAAGGGAATTTCAATACGTACTTTCGCTTTTCAAATCTAACTTTTCCAAAGAAGCGATAATGCGCCAAGTATTGCAACGCGAGAAAGTGAAATCTAAATTCGCTTTTCTCATTGGAGGATGATGCCATCACTGCTTGGGACAGCAACCAATCGCAGATCGCAAAGTGAATCTGATGTAGGTAGATGGTGTTTTGTTTTTCTTTTATTCAGTGCTATGACGTCATCCACTACGTCTTTCTTTGGAAGTATTTCGTCATGAGATTAGTTTACGGCAATGAAATTCGAGTGGACGTATATTTACATAGGTTAAAGGGTAAATTAATTGCATTGATTCGTATGGCATTACACTAAATATGAGTCGAACTGAATATGAGTTTTCCAGAAAGTGTTGTATTACAATAATATGCAACGGAATAGAACATTTCTACGTTAAGTTTAAGAAACTCTTGTCCAATTATATATTCATAATTAAAAAATAAGCACAGAAAAACAAACGATGTGAAAAATATAATATGAATCAATAACATATTAAACGATTATAAATTAACTAGCAATTAAACAAATTTAATAAATATTTTTTTTTTTACGACTGTGAAAAAAAAAGTTTATGAGGCGAGAATGCAATTCAGGAAGAATCGTTTATATATTTGAAGAATCGCTAATATGCTAGCTGATTACAAATTATCAATAATTAAACAAATCGTTTTCTTTTGGAGATTGTGAAAAACTTGTTATAATGATTAGTAAAGTAAAATATATATATAGAATCGTTAATATATTTGCTAATTACAAATTAATTAATAACTAAGCAAACATTTTTTCTCAGAGATTGTGAAAAATTTGTAACAAGTCAGATTTTTTTTTTAAAGCTAATGATGAGAACAGTATATATGTAGAATAGAGCTAATATATTTCCTGATTACAAATTAATTAAGCTTATTAAAAACTAGTTACTGAAGTAAAAAAAAAATTAATTCAGGAAGAATCGTCTATATATTTTAAGAATAATTAATATGTTCATTAAATAATATCAGAAATTAAGCAAACATTTTTCTTTTGGACATTGTGAAAAACTTAAAACAAGTCGACTTCAAAAAAACGTAATGATGAAGAAAAATGTATATAATCGCTCGTATGTTTGCTGACTCAAAATTAATTAACACCTAAGCATACATTTTTCTCTTGACGATTGTGAAAAACCAAGCCAAGATATAAAGACAAAGCTAATGATAGGAAATATATAATACATATAAAATCATCGATATATTTGCTGATTACAAAGATTTTAAAGCAAATATTATTATAATTTAAGCAAACATTTTTTTTCCTGTTAGTTATGAAAGAAATTAGTCAGATAGCAAAGAAAAAATTTTTTTATAAAAGGAAAAAAAAAAAAAAAATTAGCTATATTTTATTATCATAAAAATAGGACCTGGGATTGCTAATGTGCTTATGTGTCAAATTTTTACTTTTCTAGATTTACTTTTATTATTATTTTTTTTTTAAAGAAGTCGTCATTTCTAAATATTAACATTTTATTTATTTTATATGATTAAAAAATTTTTCTGTTTTGAACGTAGCATGATGATTTTTATTTATTTATTTCTTGCCTGACTAATTCGAACTTCCGAATTGCTCTTTTTTTAAGTAACAGAGTTTCAGTTTTCTCAATTAAAATTTAATACTCGTAATGAATATGACTAACGGCGTTTCACGGCCGACGAAGTTAATAATATTGCTTTTGAAATGAAGATTTTCAGAAACCATTTAGTTTCGGGTGAATTCATAAATTTTTGAATACAGTGAGTTGAGCCGTGATAGCTCATGGGATAGAGCGTTCGACTTCCAATGAGGCTAACCGGGTTCGAATCTCAGCTGTAGCTGGTCAATACGAATTCCGCATTCAGCTTGCACCGACCACAGTGCTGACTTAATTATCCTCAGTGATAGACAGATCGTGGGTTGGATTCTCCTTGCCGCCAGACTAACCGTCGGAGGTTTTCGTGGTTTTCCTCTTCATCTAACGCAAATGCGGGTTAGTTCCTTCAAAAAGTCCTCCACGAAGACAAATTTCTCCCATTACTTGATCCAGAATTTTCTTGTCTTCTAGATTGGGTTTAAAATTACTAGGCTTAGGGAGTTGAACATTAGTAGTCGTAAATCAAAAAAACTGGGTCGGCTGTTCAACGACGGTTATGAAAATAAAATACAATGAGTGACACCATTTATTTTAATTTGAAAACTTAATTTTTTTTCCACATTTATTCACAGCTTTGCATCGTTAAATTAATTTTTAAATGCTATATGTCATTAACTTTGCATCATTTTTCAATAAATTTATAATTATTAGCAAAATTTATAATTATAAACCATTTAGTTTGAGTCGTTGCATAAATTTTCAAATACAATGAACTATATAATTTTTTTTCTTTTAAATTTATTACATATGAAAAGTTAGCCTTATATTTTTCATAAGTCATTCAATCTTGAATCATTTAACAAATTTTCAAATGCAATAAACTAGATAATTTTTTAAAAATAAATTTACAACTAATGAAAATTAATTATAAATTTTTATAAATGATTTAATTATGAATCATATTTATTTTTAAATGCTATGAGCCATATGACTCTTTTAATAAATGCATAGTTGATAAACCACATACCATTCATTTAATCTTGCACTGCTACATTTTATTTCATAAGTGCACAAAATAATAACAATCAGTCTTAAATTTTCATAAACCATTCAATCTTGCATCAGTGCAGTAATTCTCAAAAGCAATGAGCATTCATTTCATTCAATAACTGCATACCTAATGAAAATCAGCCTTAAATTTTCAAAGCATTCAATTTTGCGTCATTGAAGTTACTTTCAAAAGCAATGAGCAATATCATTTTATTTAATAACTGCATAACTAATAAAAATTAGCCTTACATTTTCGTAAAGCAATCAATCAAAAGCAATAAGCTATGTTCAATTTCTTGATTATCCATAAACATTGAATCTTGCATCATTGCTGTAACTTTCAAAAGCAATGAACTAGATAACTTTATTTAATAAATGCATAAGAAATTGAAATCAGCCTTAAATTTTCATAAACCATTCAATCTTGCATTATTAAAACCATTCAATCTTGTACTATTACAATAATAACAATCAGTCTTAAATTTTCATAAACCATTCAATCTTGCATCAGTGCAGTAATTCTCACAAGCAATGAGCTGTATAATTTTATTTAATAAATGCATAAGAAATTAAAATTAGCCTTAAATTTTCATAAACCATTCAATCTTGCACTATTACAGCAATTTTCATGAACCATTCAATCTTGCACTATTACAGCAATTTTCATAAACTATTCAATCTTGCACTATTACAGCAATTTTCATAAACCATTCAATCTTGCAATATTAAAACCATTCAATCTTGTACTATTACAATAATAACAATCAGTCTTAAATTTTCATAAACCATTCAATCTTGCATCAGTGCAGTAATTCTAAAAAGCAATGAGCTATATAATTTTATTTAATAAATGCATAAGAAATTAAAATTAGCCTTAAATTTTTATAAACCATTCAATCTTGCACTATTACAGCAATTTTCATAAACCATTCAATCTTGCACTATTAAAACCATTCAATCTTGTACTATTACAATAATAACAATCAGTCTTAAATTTTCATAAACCATTCAATCTTGCATCAGTGCAGTAATTCTAAAAAGCAATGAGCTATATAATTTAATTTAATAAATGCATAAGAAATTAAAATCAGCCTTAAATTTTCATAAACCATTCAATCTTGCACTATTACAGCAATTTTCATAAACCATTCAATTTTGCACTATTACTGCCATTTTCAAGCAAAATTTACTTTATAATTTTTTTCACCAGATTTATAAAAATTACTCTTATTAGTTATTCAATTTTGCATCGAAGCATTAATCTTTAAAAGCTATGAGATGCATCATTTTCTACCCTTTCTTTTCAACAATGGTTGTTCGTAATTGAAAAAAAGTTTTTCTAACCAATTACATCACAGTTTGCGGCACCATTGATTTAACAATTGAGCCCGATTCGCACTTCCAGATGATGTATGATTCTAAAACTTATAATTTTCTAAGGTCACTCAACTCAACTCAACTAAATCAAGTTATGCGAAAGAATATGTTTATAAATGTCTCCTTGTCTGAGCGGAGTATTGGATTTCATTGTGGCACTTTGCGAAACAGTTTTTAAAGAACTCGTTCTAAGCTGAAAAGAATGGGTCCGTTTTTATTTACAAACTCGTCTGGAATGATCGTATTTGCGTTTAATTTGTTGATTGTTGCCCAATGTTTTCGGGATGAGAATACTATTATTCTACTTTTCATCATTGTTTCGTTAAAGGGAAAGAATTTTTTCGTTACTTTTTATTGCTTTGAAGAAATGATATTCTTTTTGATAAATGGCGGCAACTAGTTTATCGTTTTTTTTTATTTATTTGATTTACGTCTACGTACCGACAAAATGGCATATTTTCGCAATTGCTTTCTGAATTAGATGAAAACCCCAATTTTATTTCGAAATTCCATCGTAGATTAATTTTAATATAAAAGGTTAGTTATTTCTCAAACGCTCACATAAATGAAAGCAAACAACTTTTTTTATTTTTTAAATATAATTCAAAAGTTAATTGCGACAGTTCTTAGAAGATTATATCGTCATGAATTCAAGGAATAATGTAATTTCTTCCCATTCTTTTTACTGTTGTGAGCTTTATTTTATTTCATGAAAGATGTTGAAAAGTCGATACATTTTTAGGTATACAATTATCAATGTTCAACTCTGTAAATTTGTAATTTTAAATCCAACTAAGAAAATAAGAGTTCAAGCATTGGGTAAAACTAACCTTCGTGAAGGTTTCGATAGAACTGACTCACATTTGCCGTACATGGAGAGGAAATCCACGAAAACCTCCCACGGTTCGACCGACGACAAGGGGATTCTAACCCATGATCTGTCTATCACTGAGGATCTTTTACATCAGCACTGAAAGAGCCAGGAGCAGAATTCGTATCGGCCAGCCATCACTGGAATTCGAACCTGGGTCACCTTATTGTGAAACACCTTTTCTATGTAACTGAGTCACCGCAGTTCACAATTATATTTTATTTTATTTTATAACCATCGTTGAACAGCCGACCCATTTTTGTGTTTATGACTACTAATGTTCAACTCTATAATTCTTGTAATTTTGAACCCATCCAGAAGACAAGGGAACACCTGGATCAAGTATTGGAACATATTGGATCAAGTATTTTGATGGAACTAATCTGCATTTGCATAACATAAGGAGGAAAACCATGAAAACGTTCCAAAGTTATCCTGATGGCAAGGAGATTTTAAACCATGATCCGTCTATTACTGAGGATATTTTATGTCAGTACTGTGGTCAGTGCGAGACTGGTGCTCAATTCATTTCGACTAGCCATCTTTGGAAATCGAACTCGGATACTTCATTGGGAGGCTAGCGCTCTATCCCTTGAGTCCTCTATCAGTCTATTGATATCCTCTATCAGTCAGTTCCGTTGCATTGTTTAGACCTATAAAATATGTAACAATTCTGAATTATTCTTAATTTTAATAATTTTCAGATTGTCAAAATGCAGCCAAATTAGCACTTTTTCTCTAAAATATATGAGCTTTTTAAATTTTAAATCAAGAGACAATTCCAGTAAGATTTCAGAAATATTTTAAAATTAATTGTTTTCAACGAGATTCTCAGTGAGCTTTGCTTTGAGTTTAAGGCATTCTAACTGAGGCTATTTTTTTTTATTTTACTTTGAGAAACAGTTTCGTAAAATGTAAATTTCTAAGTTTTCTCTTCCAAACATTATAAAATAAAGAAAAAAATTAAAGGAAACTTCATAGGCTTACTTATCAACTGATTTACACTTACCACAAAACATTTTTTTAAAGGTTGAAATCACTTTAAATCAACAGGCACCAAAAATGTTTTTCAAAGATTTGCATATTTTTCTTAGCATCATTTGAATATTAATTCAATGCTTTTATCTAAAAACTATTTAAAGTTATACCGAGACAAAAATAAACATATAACTTGATAAAACACATTTTTCTAAATCCTTACCATTGAATAATTTTTAAATATGGCGCTCGTCACAATTAACTCATTATAACCCTATTTATTAAATACCTTCTATTTTCAAATGAAAAAAATAAATAATGATAACTATGCCCTTTATTAGTTCTGTTGACAAAAACTCATACCCTCCAACTGCTACGGAATTTCCGTAGTTTTAGAAATCTTCTTTTCAGACGGTAGCAAAATTAATGTCTTAATATTTAAAAAAAATTAATTTTAGCGTAACTTGTTCACTATTACTTATAAAAGTGCAGGCCATATGGCTAGATTCTTAAGTTCTGATAAAAGTTTTATGAGAGATCCATTTTCTTTAAAAATTTCTACTTTGGTTCGCTACCACTAGAAAGAATTATTTTCAAAATCCTCATAAGTTGGAGGGTATGAAAACTCAAAACAAAAACGTCGTTGCCTATTAACTTCTTGCAGGGCCAGTAAACGTGAAACGTACCAGTGCTTATTGATGATTTTCTTTTTGCTGCTCTAAACCTCAGAGGTATTAAAGTTTTTTAAGTCAACTTTAATAAGGCTAAATGCAGCAATTGCCAGAATGTCTTTAAAATTTAATTAACTTAGAACAATTTCAATTAAAGGTATCCCCATAGTCGTGATGGTTTAGGGGATAGAGCGTTCGCCTTCCAAAAAGGTGAACCGGGCTCGAATCCCTATAATGTCTGGTCGATGCGAATTCCGCACCCGGCTCGCACTGACCACAGTGCTGAAGTAAAATATCTTCAGTGGCAGACGGATCATGGGTTAGAGTCCCTTTGCCGTCGGGATAACCGTGAGGGGTTTTTATGCTCTTTCTCCCCATGTAGCGCAAATGCGAGTTAGTTCCATCAAAAAGTCCTTCGTGATGGCAATATTTCTCCCAATACTTGATCCAGGAGTCCCCTTGTCTTCTGGATTGGGTTCAAAATTACAAGGCTACGGAGTTAAACATTAGTGGCCGTAAACCCAAAAATCGGGACGTCTGTTCAACGACGGTTATAAAAAAATTAAAAGGATGCCAACTGCTGTGCTTTCTGCAAAAGTTATAATATAATGGTAGCTAATTAACCCCTTGAGACGGGTGATTCAGAAAAGCATTCGTACAAAATCAGTATCAAGTTGTAATTAAATAAAAAACGGTAATTTAAATGTAGTCGTTGCTAATTTGACAAACTTACTCTGCTTTTACTTTAATTATTGTTAGTTTAATCATATATATAATCAATGTTAATTCAAAGTATAAGTAAATAGTTTTATTTTGAACAAAGTAATGGTGAATTAAATAAATCAAACAATTATAACTCCGCCTACAAATAAACTGCTAAAGAAATACTTTGATTACCAATTTTATCTTTTTACCCTGATTGATACGGTTTCATGCTGGCACGTATTTGTGACAGTCGGCGCGAGAGGGTTAAGTAGTGAAACTTGTATAATAAGAATAATACGCCTACTCTTTAAAAGTATCACCACAAAGAGATAAAGTTTTTCATATGATACTTTGATGTGTAGTTTTGGAAAAATAACCTTAAATGAAAAATTTTAAACTAACAATAACTTAAAATTCGTTATCATAAGAAAATATTTTTTGCCAAGTCGAGTAAGTTGGCATTTAGGCAATTTTGCGGAAACTTATAAAAATATGAGAGGGACTCTCAGCAAATCTACATACATAACAGAGATGCCAACTGCTCCGGATTTGAATAATATTTTAAAGCCCCGCAGAGAAGTTATTAAATATGGTAGTTATCAATGCATAATTTTTTTTTCTGAAACAGACTGAGAGCAACAAATTTTTAGTCACCACTTTTTATTTAATGATGATAAATGCGTGACGAGTCTCACTCGTCAAAATGTACCCAAAGGATTCACTAAAACTTATAGATTTTTGGTCAATTTTGTAAAATGCCAGAGATGCCAACTGCTCCGGACACGCCAAAATAATCAAAAAAGCGGTAAATAACAACAGAGTAAATTTTGCAAATACATTTGACTATTCTTACTTGCTTTTTAGGAGGTGTAGCATGTCATGACTACTATAAAGTGGTGAATTATATAAACCTACGAATTATTTAGAAATAATGGTGGATAAAAATCTACTAAATAGAATTTATTAAACCAAGAATCACAATTGATAAACTACCACTTTAAAATATATATTTGCTCTCTGGAACAAGTTGGCATCTCTGAAAGGCTCAACTGCAACACAGTTGCGTTTAACAAATGCCCAGAGATGCCAACTTGCTCCGGACAGCAAATATATATTTTAAAGTGGTAGTTTATCAATTGTGATTCTTGGTATAACAAATTCAATTTAGTAGATTTTTATCCACCTCTATTTCTAAATAATTCGTAGGCTTATGGTACCTATATCATGCAAGATGGTTCATCCGGAATACCAATATACATTCAGACCCATACCTGCCAACTTTTAATCCCTTCCATAATGATTTTTCCCAGTGGTATTCAAATGGAATAAAAATTTCAATTTTAAGCAAAAATATACGTTGTATTTGAAAAATCTTAAGCTGCCTACCATGATAGTAACACATATTATTATATATGCTTAGTTTTCTTAAGAATAGTGGTGATGAAAATCATTTAAAAATTTAGTTTATAAAAGAAAAAAAATAGTATATATTTATATGCACTTTAAATATAAAAATAAAATTTTACGCTAAATGCGTAAAAGTTGGCAGATATGCGGACCTCAAAATACCAACTCTATCACAGCATATATACAAGCTAAACGCAGATTTTTTCGATAAAGCCATAGAATGTAAAACAGCAAATTTTAATGAAATCCTTAAATTTGAAAATTATATCAAAGATAAAAACTACAGACCAATAGCTGCACATTTCACCTCCGACGCCTCATATCATAACTATCAAAACAAATAATTTCATCAACCTTTCTGAAAATAACGTTTCCTCATGCTGATACAATTCTGAACAACTCCAAAATCAAACAAACACAACTATACAGCAAGCTGTTCATTTTATTTTTTGATTCCTTTTTAGTTATTCAAGCTAAGTGCTTGAAACATTCATAAAAGCAACTCCACTTCCTGCTTACCTCAATGCTCAACCAAAACAGTGTTAAAATTCTAGATGAATGGGACAGGTGCCCAATAAAATTAAAACACTAGGAATAGGTACCTATATCATGCTATACCCTTTAAAAAGCAAGCAAAAATAGTCAAATATTTGCAAAATTTACTATGTAGTTATTTATCGTTTTTTAAAATTATTTTGGCGTGTCCGGAGCAGTTGGCATCTCTGAATATAGCCCTTTTCCATGGAACAAGGGCGCAGTATATCAAAATTGGCCACCAAAAGAAAAAAACAATGCTCTAAAGTGTGGTTTTTTACATTAAAAAAATTAAAGAAATTTCCCGGTTTTTTTCAAAAAAATCTGTGCGTTAAGAAAAGATGTCCTACCATTTTACCCCCATAAAGACAGTTTTGCATCAGGCCCATCATTGTAAGCCAGTGATTTAGGAGATGGGATTCAACATACCTGTGTATTTTATGTTTTGCTGTTTGTATTTGAATTATTTAGAAGTAGTGTTGAGTAAAATCCTGTTAGTCAAAATTACTAACACAATAATCATACAATAAGAGTCTAAAACTCAAAAAACATTAATTTGCTGTTCGGAGCAAATTATCATTCAATTCACAGAGATGCCAACTGCTCCGGACACGCCAAAATAATTAAAAAAAAAAGAAGAAAAAAACGGTAAATAACTACAAAGTAAAGTTTGCAAATATTTGACAACTTTTGCTTGCTTTTTAGAAGATATTGCATGGCATATGCAGAGATGCCAACTGCCCCGGACAGTTCAAAATAATTGAAAAANTATTTTTTAAATTGGTAGATCATAACAACGTTTATTTTTCAATTTTTGTGGGCAATATCAATGAAAGCAATCATTCAAATCACAAGAACGAAAAATATTGATAAGTCAGACGTGGATAAAAATCAACTAAATTGAATTTATTAAACCAAGAATCACAATTGATAAACTACCACTTTAAATTATATATTTGCTGTCCGGAACAAGTTGGCATCTCTGCATATGTGATTAAACGTGGTGAATTATATAAGCCTACGAATTATTTAGAAATAGTGGTGGATAAAACTCTACTAAATTAAAAATATTAAACCAAGAATTACAATTGATAAACTACCACTTTAAAAGGCATATTTGCTGTTCGGAGCAAGTTAGCATCTTGGAATTCATTGCACAAAGAACTAAAACTAAATTTCACATAAGAAAGTGGTAGTAAAAATTTCATTATTATCCTATATTTTGTAATATGTTAGAAAGATTGTGTCGTCCGGTAAGTTAGTGCTGATTTTCGATAGGTCAGCCAAAAGTATTCACATGTTAGTTAGTAAAATCAAACTATAAAATATTCTTGTTTTTAAAAATGGATCATTAAATTTTCTTGATCACCTCCCAAGATTCGGAAACCAATTGCATAAGAGGATTGCCAAGGATGACAACCAAAGCAAAAAGTGATGAATAATAAAATTCAAAATTTTTATTAGGGGAAATTAAAATGTTTGTAGCAAAACTTTTTCAGTTTACTCATGAAATTAATTACAACTGCTGAAACTGGGAATAAACGACAAAGAGTACCTGGCCATTGTTGCCACCTCCGTTACATTGTGCAATATTTATTGTATCAATGTGTGCTAATTAAAATTAGGTGATTAGTTACATGAGAGGTTAGTAGTTAATTATGAATAAAGGAAAAGACAGCACAAAAACTAATAAAACACATAAAATCAGAGAATTAGTATAATTACATAACCAGATTTTATAGTTTCTTTTTTCTGAAATAAAAAATATGGTTAGTAAATAGTATTAGATTGGTATTCAGATGGAATTTTGTGGAATTATAAGTGGGAAGATTAACGCTAACAGAAGATGATGAATATTGGGTGCATATCGGTATTTGGCGCGCATAGCGCCATTACCCGATTAGTTAATTTTAGGTGCTTCTTTTATGACACTAGATAAGAATGGTTTCTTAAATATGAATAGTTTAAAATGTAAGTCATACTGGTAGTTACGATTAAATAATTAACTACTGTGATAAGTAGTTTTCTGCCACTTGAATAATTTTGGGGAACGTTTGGAAACTCCGCTAGACGAAAATCGGCGCAAACGTTCAAATTGAGAAATAAATAATTAAAAATGTTATGGTATTTATTTTTAAATTTTTTTTTCAAGAAGAAGTAAATAAAAGAAAAAATTGAAACATGTCTATTTTTATGTTCTTAATCTGATGGATCTCGATATATATCTCCATTTTATACAGCTTGTACCCCATTTTAAATTCGTTTGGTTATCGCGTATTGGTAAATCAAGATGCTTAAATCTGTAAGTGGTTACTTTTTTTTTTTTTTTGGAAAATCCAAATCTGCAATAAAAAAAAAGGTTCATAAATAAGATTTGAAATCCCCCCTCACACACACACCCTTAAGAGCGCTGGACAGAAGATCAAATTTGGTAACATTGAAAACCTTTTTTTAAAAAAAATTTGAATGATTCCTTTTTTTTTCATTTTTTCGGTCCGATGTTATTTTACCCGAGGTATTTTGAAATTTCTAAATATTTTTTACACCCTATGCATGTTTAATTTATTTGTAAGTAACGGTGGCAAAATTATTTTAAATGCAATTTAAGTAATTATCTTAAATTGCAAATCTTGTTATCAAGACTTTTGGAGGATTCTAATCTTTGCACAAGCACTGCATGCATAGACACGACAACAACAACAACAATTATCTTAAAGCAAAATTTTTACTTTTTCTAACACTTAACGTAAAATAAATTCTTCCGAGAAATACGGCAGAATTTGAACTTGCATATCATTAAAAGGCTCGAATGATATGCAAATTAAAATCGGTTAGTGTCTAGCTTAGAACAGGGCCGTTTTATCCATTAGGCACTGTAGGCAACTGCCTAGGGGCCCGCCACGTTCAGGGGCCCTGTGCTACAGAGAAAAAAATTGACTATGTTTCTTAAACAGTAATTATAAACAGTGCTGTATTGGAAAAGGTTAACTTTCAGGATGTCTTGAACGATTTTGTAACAAAAAAAGTTAGAAGAGTTAATATTTAAGCTTATTGTATGATTTTTTTTAAATGCATATATTAATTACTTATATTCTTTTCGTTTGATTCAATATTTTTATTGAATAATGTGATAATATACCTATGTAGTAAAAAACAGCGTAATTATGAATAAAGTGTTGTGTATAGCGAAAAAATATATTAGGAAGTTAGAAGACGGTAGAAAGGGGGGCGAGACGAGCATTGCCTAGGGCCCTGGCTTAGAACGCTGAATGCCACGTTAATTTTACATGGCTTGCCCGTCTGGCCAAGCGATAAATAACTACATACTAAATTTGCAAATATTAGACAGATTTTGCTAGTTTATTAAAGGGTTTAGCATGACGCAACTTAAAAGTGGTGAATTATATAAGCCTACGAATTGTTTAGAGAGTGGTGGATAAAAATCCAATAAATTGAATTTATTAAACCAAGAAACACAATTAATAAACTACCACTTGAAAATATTTATTCGCTGTCCGGAGCAAGTTGGCATCTCTGTGTACATAAACAGACTATTTTTGTGTGTTCTTCATTAATTTCTTCAAACCATTTTAGTAACGATAATAATTTAAAAATATTAAAACTTTACTAGAATTACGTGCTTCGAATAATCTTGGCTACGTCGGTCACTCAATGGCACTACGATCAAACTCAGTGCCGGTCACCGGTGATCCCCATAGCATTCAACGTGTTAATATTTGTTTTTATTTTTCATAACTGAAGGCACTGAACTTTCGTTCTTTTGCCGGAAGTGTTGCTCAATTTTTCGTTATCCAGCTGGTACCCGTGAACCAAAGTCACAAAGGCGAGCAACATTACCCACAGCATGCCACAGATAGGGTGGGCCACATTCACACATAACAGGACAACTCACAGAAAAACATCCATGCCCTGAGCGGGATTCGAACCAGCAACCATTGGCTTAACATTTAGACACGCTAATCACGCGACCACCCGGTCGACCTTAATATTTATGACAGCTACTTTTTTCAAAAACATATATTGTGGTAAGACTATTGTTTCAAAATTATCATTTCGGAAGGAAAATTAAAAGATCTTCTCCCACTAAAATTTATTTGTGATTTAGGTATCCGTTACTATAATGGTAAAAAAAAATAAAATGAAAGGAAATAGTAGTAGAACTGGAAAAGATCCACTTAGTTTGCAAATATCTTACAGATTTCTTTCATGGAACTGATTTTTGCATAACTTCAAAAGATGAAACGGGTTAATATCGTTTTCAGTAACATTACTTGAAAAGAACAACGACCGTTTAATGAGTAAATGATTGGATGAAATATTGCGTCAATAACCCTCGTTTCATGCAATCGTTTATGCTTTGATTAAGTGTTTTGATTAAATTTCTTTTCACGCATGCACATTACCACATTGTTAATAAATATGTTGTATAGCTATTAAACTTATGCGGTTTTCCCGGACGATTTAATATTTTAAGCAAAAGCAAAATTTATGCAACGCTATTTTAATATATATATATATATACTAGTGGGCTGCGCCCCCTGCTCGCTGACGCTCGCCAACCCCCGAAAATTGCAATCTTATATGGTTTGCTTCCCAAACCAAGCTCGCTTCGCTCGCTACTAACTTAGGTGCATTGCAAATGCACAAAATTCTAAGAATTCAAAACAATCATTCAAATCCATATAAAAACTTTTTCTTAAAAAAAAATTGCATCTTTTTAGTAAATACTAAGTCATTAAAATAAATTTGAATTCAAATAAATTTGAATTCAAATAAATGGCATGTAATTCGTTAAACCTATTAGAAATGTGCTACAGTATAATTCGTGATATAAATCAAAAATCGTCAAATAAATTCGTAATATATAAATTAGTGAAAAAAAGCGCTTTCGACAAAATACTAAAATAGAGATCTATCGACAAAGAATACTCACTTCTGCCTTAGTATGAGATTGCCGCAGCTGATGCTCTCTGGTTATTTCAGTTTCCGTTTTTAAAAGAGCTATATGTTGAGCCACTTCAGCTAGATTTGGCATGTGACATTTTTAGCGGCAATCATTGGTCGATTCGCCGTGTAAGAGAAATAGTAACGTAAACAAAACAAAGCAAACATTACCACCGGTGGAAAAGAAATACAGCCAACATTTGGGAGCCACGTAAGAGAATTATGTATATTAGATGGCTCTTTCGTAAACTAGTTTACCTTCATAGTGGTCTGATCGGACTACCTATAAGAAACCGTGTGGTGACTTTCAGTTCTGTCAATGAATTGATTTATCTGATCTCCTGATTCTCAATGATCAATTTCTCTGAATTAATTAGGACAATGTGGGAAGTTTTTATGCAAACGTAAAATGGAATTATTTTATAATTAATACATAAATGAGGGATACAATAAGATACAATAATAATAAATGATTGTCAAGATTAAATGAAAAATTTATTTACAAAGAAAATTTAAACTACGTACATGTTTGCAACGAAACACGAAAAGGATGCTAAAACGCGTCCCTCTCGAATCTCTGCATCACTCCCCCACCAACAAAAAAAGGTTTCTACTGTGCTAAGTGACGCAGTTCATCATGAGGATTGAAAATTTAGACTGTATGTTAAAATATTTTGACAGTACACCATCATCGATGTCCATCATAAAACTACTCAGGCATTGGTAAATAGGTCGTTGGAAAAAAAAAAAAAAAAACAAGAGTCGAAAAGCAAACGGTGTCAATTTTATTTATTCATGCAAGTTTTGAGAGTCCCGCAGTGGACTGATCGTTAAGACACGGTTCTCATCAGATCACCGAAGTCAAGCATCACTGGCTGCGGTCAGTGTGCGGGTGGGTGACCCACTTGGATCAGTCTGCGTAGGGACCGAGGGTGTGCGGTATTGGTCCTCGTTAAACTGTGCTACCGTAAAGTGCTCGACTTCGCGCGCAGGTCGTCGGGCTACCGAAGCGGGGGTGCCATCCCCTCCGCAGAGGATCAAAATTGTGATGGCATGTCTTCGGATCATCTTCCGGGATGTTTCCCAGACCGTCGCCAATAGCCCATTGTGCAGCTCTAGTGCGACGTAAATTAACAACAACAACAACAACAACAACAAGTTTTGAGATTTTTTTATGCACCATAAATGTTAGTTACGAATTATTTCTAAAATAAGGACATGAATCAATTGCCCTTGTCTGCATGTTGTAATTTACAAAATTTATCAGCCCTTCGATGAAGGAATCTTTTGCAGGGCCGTCTTAACACGTTCACGCCGGGAAAAGTGAAAATACTGGTACGGGAAAAGAGAAAATACTGGTAGAAGAACTATTTAAGTATTAAATAATATTCGGATTCGGAAGGAGTTAATCTATTCTCAACAATAACAATTCACTGTTAGGAAATTCATCAAGGCGAAGAAGCAATTCAATATAAAAGTTGCATCCGTTAAAAACAATTGGTAATTATGGATTTTTATTATTTCCGGAAAAAAACTAAAAAATGAAATTTATTGTTACCAGTTTTTACTCCGGTGCGCTGCCAAGATGAGACAATCTAGCGTGACCCACCGGTGGGTCACCCCGGCGTGAACGTGTTAAT
>NC_092212.1:72347154-72375775 GCF_043381705.1 Parasteatoda tepidariorum
TTTTATGGATTTGCACGAAAAAGAAATTTTATCTATTGATTTTAATTTTTAGTTTATTATTTTTATTTATTTAAATTACCATTGATTTAAAATTGTTTTCCTCTATAGAAACGCGCTTTAAAAGCACAAATATAAACAAAGCAAACACGGAGTTTCAGATAGCTTTGTGATCTTTGAGCCAGTAAAAAATAATTGAATGTGCAGTATAAGCTGAAACAGAACAGTTCACAGTTTTATTTGTAACAATGGCTAATGCTGAAGTCATGCGAGAAAATCATTTTCCGAACATTTCTGCCTAACGGAATAATTAAAATTTGTAAACGAGTTTTACTCTGAAGTTCTTAGAGATTTGACTGGGCGTTGTTTGACAAGGTCGGGCATAAGCATAATTTTATTAAAAAATGTACTAGGTAAAAATATATTCGACAAAAATATATTATTAGTGAGTTCAAGAAGAAAATTGAAAAACATAATAACAAGATAAAACATTTTTTATTTAAAATGTATTAGACAAATGCATAAAACTCGAAAATGAATGAAAATAACTTGATAATTAATATTTTTATTCATTTTGCAAAATAATTGCATTTCGAAAGCATTTTTTTTCCCTTTTATGAAAGCTTTCTGAGTTTTAGAAAAAAGTAACGATTTCATTCGACATTTCTGTCACAAATACTTGTACTTTTTCCTTAAAAAAGTAACGAAAGTACAAGTAAAAGTACTAAATTTAAAAAGTAACGAAGTACAAGTAAAAGTACGTACGTTTTACTTGTACCGGCGGTATAAGTAATGAAAGTAAAAGTACTGCCATATATGGTTGTAATCCTCAAATAATAAAATAATTTTCAAAATTATGGAAGTTAATTAAAATAATTAAATTAAATTAAATTAACATAAGGGTATAACAAGTTAAAATAAATTCAAAAGGTAGGAATTATTTTGTCAAATTAAACAGTTATTAAAACATCTTTCAATGCCCGAGTACCTAAAAATTTCCTTGTAACGTAGAAAAATAGATTTCGGTTGTCCTTTTTAAGTTTTCTTGTTGACAAACTATTCAAATTATTGGTGTTTGCATGATAACCAATCACTATTTGTAGAAAAAAAAATGCACACTTTACATAATAGAATATATTTATTTTAAAGAATATATAAGGCAATGTTGTTTATTCTTTAAACACAATTTATACAAAGTAAGATTCTTAAGGACCCCTTGAGTGACTGGGCCCCCCGGGCACTGTCCAGGTGTGCCCATGCGTAAAGACGGTACTGAATCTTTAATTCTCAACTATACATGCGTTTAAACAGAACAAAGCTAAATTGAATTCTACAATTTCGAAAAAATAAATTGGATGATTGATGATTTGCTAGAAATAAAAAATTAAGCAATCCATTTTTTAAAATTTATAACGGTGAAACAAGGAAATTCGTGTTCATCAACATACATTAAAAATAGTAATTATATTAAGATGTGAAATTCTGCATTTGCAATATTTTTTTAAGAATTAAAAAGGCAAATAGTCTATAGCTGCATGAGCAAAAATTTATTTTTGTAAATAAAGTAGTGGTAAAATATGCTTTCAATAAATTTTTTTGGATTTATAAATTTAATTTAAAATGATTGTATCAGCCAGTGCATATAAAGAAACTAAACCAGGGCTGCCAACTTTCTAGGCCTTCGGTAGAAATTTATTTTAGTGGTAGCTGTGTTTCGGTTTCTAAGGCATTATTTTTTACTAGGAGGCTTCGCCCCCTGCTCGTTGGCTCTCGCCAACCCCCGGAACTGGTTTCGCAGTTCATTTCGGATTGCTTCGCAATCCGATGCTCGATCGTTGGATACGTTCTTAAAGTCTAGCTTTTGTATACTTTTTTGAACACTGAAGTTCCGAAAACTTTTCACTGTAGAAAATTCTAAACCTGTGCATTTCAATATTAATTTGAAATTGAAAACAGTTCGCATATTTTTCTTAATCACACTATTCTAAATTTCAGTTGTTGAGAAAAGTAACTGTTGTAAGTTTTGTTTTAGAGGGCTAAAACCATGTGTTGTAAAACAATATGAAATAGTACTGAACGCCGGATGTAAAGACGNCTTCAATTAATTAATTAATTCCTAATTGAGTTTAAATTAAATATTGTCATGTTTTTAGTGCATGAATCTGAATTGAACAACCTGATAATGCTCACTCTGGTTATTGTTATCTGGTTGCTCACTACGTGCTCTTGCGCGCCGAATCCAATCAATTAAAAATGAAAACTGTTGCCAACGCGAGAAAAGAAATATCATCGGTTTTATTGATACATACGTATTAGCGTTTTATATAATATAGATAGGTTCATTTAAACTTATTTTCCACACCACTACATAGATTTAAAAGTACATATGAAACTCCTCTTTATTCCAGCTCTTTCATGGTGAAGCTTTTAAAATGTTGGCAACATTGCAAAGAATTCTGAAAGCTTTTGTTTTTAAATGTTTTCCACGCAATAAAATATTTTACACAAAGCGTAGTAGTCGGTAGGTTTGAACTAAACATATAATCCTAAATCAAGCATGATAATCACACGATGGTGTATTTAAGCTCTTTCAAACTGAAAAATATATTTCAGCATCTGAGAATAATGAAATTTTAATTTTACAATATTAAAAGTTGTAATGCATAGTCGTCTCATAAATAGCTGCCAACTTGTGGGGCCGTTGAGAAATAATTTATTTGGTGGTAGAAACATTAGCGTTTAGGAGCATTAAACCTTGAATTTCAAAGTTTCAAAAAATTTTTTAAACTACTACGACGAAACAATAATTTAAAAAAATATGAAGATAACATCTTTTTGTTGACTAATTATACTTATAAGCGTTTTAATAATTTCGGTTTTTGAAAATTAAAAAAAAAATAGTTTTCGCTTTACTGCCACTTTATAAAATCTTTTTCAACGACTGTACAACAGGCATGAAAGCGAGATGGAAAAAAGGAAACACTGGTAGTAGAACTATTTTAATAACAGACAATTTTCGGGAGGAGAATATCTATTCTTAACAATAACCAATTCATTGCTATTAATTTTTTCTCGGTGAAGAAGCAATTCTATTTTTAAATTGCACTCGTTGAAAAAAATTTGGTAGTTATGAATATTTTATTATTCTCGGAAAAAAAGCTATAAATCAGATTTATTTGTAACCATTTTTTACTCTTTTTCGTCGTGATATAGATATAAGCTTTTAGCCCTGCTGTACATGTTGGCAATTTTGCACATATGAAAACGTCAATTCAGCTTAAGAGCTAATTAACTACCACTTTTTTCATATGAAGTACTTCTTACATCACAGTGAATTGTTGCCCAAAATGCAATATCAAAACTACAGGATCATATATATGAAATAGGAGACTGGTGCTTGAAATGGAAAACTGCAGTAAACGCTGGAAAATCACAAATATTAATTATACAAAAAGGAAGAATTAAAATACTTCCACAACTTCAACCAAAAATGTTCAATATACCAATACCAATAGCTAAAAAAGCAAATTATCTTGGCTTTATAATCAATAGCAAACTAACCTGGAATGATCATATCAAAAGCACAATAGATAAAGTAAATGCAGCAATAATAGCCATACAACCATTAATATATAATCAGAACATGTCACTTAAACTGAAAAAGCTACTATATGCAGCAATGATCCTCCCAATACTTACCTATGCCTCACCTGCCTGGACAACTGAAGAAATTAAACCAATGCCAAAACAAGATACTTAGAAAAATAACCTGTGCAAGATGGTTCATCCGGAATACCAATATACATGCAGATCTCAAAATACCAACTCTATCACAGCATATATACAAGCTAAATGCAGATTTTTTCGATAAAGCCATAGAATGTAAAACAGCAAATTTTAATGAAATCTTTAAATTTGAAAATTATATCAAAGATAAAAACTACAGACCAATAGCTACACATTTCACCTCCGACGCCTCATATCATAACTATCAAAACAAATAATTTCATCAACCTTTCTGAAAATAACGTTTCCTCATGCTGATACATACCTGCCAACTTTTAATCCTTTCGAAGATGATTTTCCCCCGTGGTAGTAAAATAGAATTCAAATTACAATTTTGTGCTGAAACATAGCTGTATTTAAGCGAAGTCCTACAACTCATACTCATACTCATATGTGTTGGCTATCTTAGCGTCAGCCCCGCTAGGGGCTCTAACTAATTCATCTGAGTGGAAATAAATAATAAATCGCCGAAGCGCAACTGAAAGGTGAAAGTTGGGGTTCAGTATCTTTTACTGAGAGAAAATTAAAATGAAGTATTGTGATTGAACAAACAAGTTTAAGAGAAAGAAGAGGTTTTGTGGCAGACTGCCTCGCCTCCCTTCGAGGTATTACCCCCGAGCTTCTCAGGTGCACAGTAGCCACATAGCCTTAGAGAAAGGAGAAATACATAATAAATGCGCAAGATTATTTACAAGTATTTACAGCTATTTACAAAATTTACGGGACAAAACTCCGTCGGACAGGAAAAAGGCGGTTGCCGGGCTATATTTTATGTTGTCTTTGATGAGTTCAAAATCAAAATTTTTAAAGTAATTGCACGTATGACAAGAGAGTGCATCTCTGAAGAAACTTGCACATAGTTCAGCTATGTGCTCATCTATTTTGTTTATTTTTAACTCTCGTCTTAGATCTTTCATTCTCATGGATCTGGGGGCTCCAGTGATATATCTGAGGAATTTATTTTGAGTAATCTCCAGTTTCTTTTTTTGAGTAACAGTGGTTGAGCTTCATGCAGGGGCTGCGTAGAAGTCCTACAACTATATTGCACATTAATATATATGCTTCATTTTTATAAAAATAGTGGTGGTCAAAAAGATTTTAAATGAAGTTTATAAATGCAAGGAATATATTGAAAACATACATTTTACTACCACTTTAAATATAGAAATAAAATTTTACGTCAAATGCGTAAAAGTTGGCTGGTATGCTGATACAATTCTGAGCAACTCCAAAATCGAACAAACACAATTATAGAGCAAGCTGCTCATTTTATTTTTTTCTTCCTTTTTAGTTATTCAAGCAAAGTGCTTGAAACATTCATTAAAGCAACTCCACTTCCTGCTTACCTCAATGCTCGACCAAAACAGTGTTAAAATTGTAGATGAATGGGATAGGGGTCGCTTCGCGACCCAGGTGCCCAATAAAATCAAAACACTAGGACTGGGAAAATGCAATATCAGCGAGGTCATGGGTTTATAAAAATGGTGGCGATTGTACATTGTGAATTCTGTTCGGGTGCTTTTGTTCTACTCTTTATTTTAACTAAAAGTAGTCCAAAACGAGCCCTTATTTTAACCCCTTGCTCTGAGAGCTGGGATAGCCTGGTTGGTAGGGCACTGGACCCATGTCTAAGAGGTCATGGGTTCGGTCCCGGGCGGCCGAAGATTCCTCGTGTGATTGACGCAAGTTAAATCTGTCGTGTCACAAAGTCCTCCATGTCCCCATAGCAAATCATACCTCTGAGGTACTGATACAGGAGTTTCCTTGTCTTCTGGATTGGGTTCAAAATTACAAGGCTACGGAGTTGAACGTTAGTAGTTGTAAACCCGAAATTGGGCCGGCTGTTCAACGACGGTTATAAAATAAAAAAAGTAAATAAAACCATTTGCTCTCGAAATGTGCCTCTCAGGAACCATAAATAACCTACCACCATAATACCATAAATACTAATGCTTAGTTACCACTTTATTTAATGGTATCTATGTGTTATATACTAATTGTGCAAACTGAAGCTTGTTTTCCCTGTAAACTCTTAGTGGTTATATTTCCCCCCCTCGAGTGCGAAGGGTTGCTGTTGTAGACGCATACCTGTTCCTGTTTTCCAGTGGGGCCATCTATGGCCAAGAATTCGACTTCTGCCACACCATATGTTGCACCCGTTGTGCGAAGGGTTAAAATATAAAAGTGAGTCGGATTAGTAAGGACACCACCACATATTGTACCTTTCATATCGAAGAAGCTCAACCACAGTTATTGGTTGTTTTTAATGCCAATGTTTTAATACCATACAATCCAACATTTGCGACTTTAGTGAAATATTTTTACCTCTTGTAAGAACTGAAGTTTTATAAAACCAATATATTTTGTTTAGAGCTTCTCTTAGAACTGAAGCTACCAATTTTCAGGAAGATTTTATTTTTAAATTTAAAATAATAGTAACTTTTTCTTTTAAGCTCATAAATTTTACTTAAAATGATTTTAATTCCAACTGTAAAATGATTAAATTAAACATATATACAAATTCAAGATTATTATGTGTTGGTGTGATTAAGATGTAGCAAAATATTTGTCTATAATTAGTTTTTCAATTTACATTATATTACCTCTTCACAAAATAATCTTCGGAAAGAGCAAAAGTTAGTAGATTTGTGAAGTACATGACGGATGGTCTATCTGATCTTCATATCTGCTTAAATAATTCATGTTTGTTGGTGTTGACAAAGCTGATTTATTAAAATATTAATGTATTACTCTAGGACTAGGAAAATTATTTTTTGAAACGACAGAAATTCGATGGTAATTGGAGGACGTGCAATATTTTTATATATCCCCTTTTTAAACAAATTTCCGTACAGGGAAAATATCTGGCTAGGTATCTTTCAGAGTGAAAAACAATACCTTGTTACTATTTTCAGTAACTGGCCAAATCATTAGACGCATTATAAGATTCTATATAATATCTTCATTATCTGGATCTTAATTAATAGGTGATACTATACAGCTTTATTATTTTTACGCGGCTGAAACCGGTTTGTACTTGTTTAAGTTCGTGCATTAATTGGTTAACATTGTGATGCAATACGTTAAAAATAAATACGAATAGAAAGTGTATAGAAAATCTCCTCATTAAAAACCCATTACATGTATCTTTAAATATAAAAGTATTGCATATAAACTCGTGCAAAACATGTAATAATCAAAACACTACAATGCGTGTTATAATTTGGTTTAATTATTATAATATACTAATATAATACCTGATATAATAAATATTCTAAGTTTATATAATATATAGTTAAATTTATTCTATGGTCGAATTTACATACCCTCCAACTTAGGAGGATTTTGAAAATAATTCTTTCTAATGGTAGCGAACCAAAGTAGAAATTTTTAAAGCAAATGGATCTCTCATAAAACTTTTATCAGAACTTAAGAATCTAGCCATATGGCCTGCACTTTTATAAGTAATAATGGACAAGTTACGCGAAAATTAATTTTTTTTTAAATATTAGGACATTAATTTTGCTACCGTCAGAAAAGAAGATTTCCGAAACTACGGAAATTCCGTAGCAGTTGGAGGGTATGAATTTATATTATATATTGTCTAATTTAACCAATTGATGCACGAACGCAAACACGTAAAACCGGTTTAAATCGCGTTAAAACAATAAAGCTACATAGTATCAGGGGTGAAAGCGAGACGGAAAAGGGGAAAGGCTGGTAGTAAAACCATTTCAGTTATAGCTAGTTTTGGGGAGGAGTTTACTTATTCTTTTTTTAAATTTTTCAACAATCTCTACTTTATCTTGGAAAAAAAGCAGTTTTATATATATGCCAGAATTATAAAAGAAATCTTGATAGTTACAGATATTTCATTTTTTTCGAAAAAAATGCTGGAATGAAATGTTTTACGTACCAGGTTTTTCTCTTTTCCGTCTTGCTATATAAGGGCTTTCACCCATGCATAGTATTACCTGATAATTAAGATTTTACATAGAATTTTATCATGCGTCGAATAAATTGGTCAGGTACTGTATTATAAAATTAAACCATTTTTACAGCTCCTAATAAAAATATAACATTTTTTACACACAAAAATCCTCCTACATAAACTTTAAAATAAAAATATGGATTTGTAGCGTAAATGTCACTTTTGCATCCTTTTGTCCAGGATTATCCCGAAATAGAATTGTATCTCCCTCACCCCTCACCAGTGACATTTCCCCCTCCACCCTCAATGGGTCAACGTTTACTCATCCCTGCTCCAGTCACTGTCCCAGACGAGGAGTATTGATTTGTTCTAGAATGAAAGTGTTCTAGCGCTTTTTAGCTTTCTTGTGCGTTTTACTTTATGTAAGAATAACAAATTTCGACTCAGTAAATGTATCTTTTTCATTCTTATTGGTATTCGAGTTGGCGTTTTTGTGTAAAGGATTTAAAACAGTATAATTAAGTCCACATATGCATTTGATTTATTTTTATTTAAATAATTATTTAATCAGTTTTTTAGCATTACATTAATTTTAGAGTGTAATTTGTGCAATGTTATCAAATATTATTAGCTGAAATAATAGCAGATGATAAAGTAATTGAAACAAATTTCGTATTTGAGCATGATTTAAAAAAAAAATGGTGGTAAAGTTAAAAGAAATAAAACTATTTCGGTATATTTTTATATTTTCTTCTTTCCCCCCCCCCGCATTTTATTGTTGCTTCGCATCAAAATGAATGCGTCAAAGTTTATGAATATAAATGCAAAATCTCGAGTTTCCAAATTTGTTAATCATATGGTTTTAATTATTTTATACGGTGGGGATCACTTTTTTTTATGCAGGACAGAATAATTTTTCGCATTTATAAAGTGATTTTCTTTATTTAAAGTACGAAGATGAATATTTGTATTTATTAATTTTTTAACGAGCATATTATTAAAAAGAGCTTTTAAGACAACCACGTAAAAAAAAAAGCTTACTTTATATATATCTGTGATGTTTTTCATTTGTTTGCGCCTATTGTTTGTTTTTGTGGTTACTATTCTCTGAAACAGAAGCAATACCCAATACTAGTATATTTAATAACTAATTGTTGCATATGTCTATCCGTTACCTATGCTCATAGTTTTCGTTTCGGTAGGCTTTAACAATCCGATGGTGACATCGGAATATTGATCGAAATAAAAACTACGTCTGCATAATATGCATAGTCACTAGTAAATATTTATTTACTTACAGAATTTATATGGAAAAAAAAAAGTGGTAGCACAACGGTTTCATTATTAGGATTTATTTTTCCAAACGAGATACATACCTGCCAACTTTTAATCCCTTCCATTATGATTTTTTCCAGTGGTATTAAAATGGAATTAAACTTTAAATTTTAAGCCAGAAAATACGTTGTATTTGAAAAAGCTTAAGCTGACAACCATGATAGCAACACATATCAATATATATGCTTAAGTTTATAAAGTATAGTGGTGATCAAAATCATTTAAAAATTAAGTTCATAAAAGAAAAAGTAGTATATATTTACTACCACTTTAAATATAAAAATAAAATTTTACGCCAAATGCGTAAAAGTTGGCAGGTATGGAGATAGATTGACCTCCATGTAACATTAACATACCTGCAAACTTTTACGCATTTGGCGTAAAATTTTATTTTTATATTTAAAGTGGTAGTAAATATATACTATCTTTTTCCTTTATAAACTAAATTTTAAATGATTTTGATCACCACCATTCTTAAAAAAATTAAGCATATATATTAATATGTGTTAATCATGGTAGGCAGCTTAATCTCTTTCAAATGTAACGTATTTTTTTGCTTAAAATTTAAATTTTTATTCCATTTTAATACCACTGGGAATAATCATAATGGAATGGAAGGGATTAAAAGTTGTCAGGTATGCATTAATAATATGAACTTTAGTATCTATATGTGAAGTTATGACTTTGTGCTTTTTCATGTTAAAGTTGTAGGTAACAAAAGTACCCACTTAATATAAACAAATATACTATCACATTTTTCAATATCTAGATGTTTTTTAACCTTAGATGACTTATCACTATTAAAACCACTTTTTATGGGCCCGAATGAAACATATTTAGCAAGGACATTAATTGTTCTATTTGTGTTGTTTACAACAGATTATATGTAGATACAGATTCTTACGATATAGGTTTTTCTAATAGAAATTTTCACAACAATCTATATAACATTTTACAATTCTGATTTCGATAAGTGAATATTTTATATTTAAATTGATTATAATAGTTAGGAGGTTTTAAAACAGAATAATATATGTTCACCACAAATTATTTTTATTTCTGCCCTAGTGATGATTTTCGACATATTTCAAGATTATGAAAATAATTGGTGTTTAAATAGCAATATTATTTATTGATTTTGGTTTAAAGTTATAATTTTTTTCCTAATCTTTGATATAAAATTGATATTTATATAAATGTGTATATGAGCTTATTTATATTTTTTAACAGATTAGTTTATTTTGAACAGTTGAAAATATTTTTAAAATTTATTACAGTTATTAACATGTTGAATGCCATGGGGATCACCGGTGATCGGCACTGAGTTTGCTCGTTGTGCAAAATGGGGTCACCGTTGACCGACGAAGCCAAGATTATTAGAAACACAGAATTCGAGTAAATTTTTAATTTTTTTATATTATTATCGTTACTAAAATGGTTTGAAGAAATTAATGCAATATGGAACACGCAAAAATAGTTTTATTTATATTCACAGAGATGCCAACTTTCTCCGGACAGCGACTAAATATTTTCAAGTGGTAGTTTATTAATTGTGATTCTTGGTTTAATAAATTCAATTTAGTGAATTTTTATCCACCACTATTTCTTTATTCACTATTTCTATATTCACATTATGTCATGCTAAACCTTTTCAAAAACTATCAAAATCTGGCAAATTTAGTTTGAAGTTATTTACTGCTTGGCCAGACGGGCAAGCTATGTGAAATTAGCGTTCAACGTGTTAAAAAAAATTTCTTAGGAAATTTTTTTTTGATTCAGTAAATTGATTATTATAATTATCATAAAAAATATTTAAAGGAATTATTATCTATTTTATTGTTCTATATGTCACAGTCATTATGATTAACGAAAAAAAAACCATTACAATCTTTGAATTTTCTTTTTTTGTTCTAAATGTAACATTCAATTAATGAAATTTATTTTTCATGTTAGAATAACCTTACGGAGTGGTAAAAATTATACTAAATTAAATGTGAAAGCGTCAAATAATGTAATAATTGATACAAATAAATTGGAAAATGAATAAATACTATAGTTTTGAAAATTTACATTTTAATCAAGATAAACCAGACATATTATGTTTGTTTGAACTTGATGTTGAGACAAACTTGTGTTGAGTTCACTGCCTGGCTCAAACATTTCTATAAACAAACCGAATTTCTTTATTCCTGAGAATCAATCCCTGCGTAAAGATAAACAAGAAGTTACCAAACATAATATTGTCTAAATAATAGCATCTGGATACGTTCAAAATAAAAATGAAAACGTTAAAAATGACAAGCACCCGATTGTGATTAATAAAACCATCTTTTTAGATGTGGACACAGGTAGAGCTTTAAAAAATAATCCCAACTGAAATTTTTGAAAAGAATTTGTAAATGTAAAACAAACAAAAGGTAATTTGCAACTTACAACTTAAACTAGGGAAGTGTGACTCGCCAATTTTGAAATAAACTAGTGGGATGTATGCCTTATGAGGAATAATTTTAGGGAGCAACATTCGTTTTGGCCCATAGAAAGTCTTGTGTGAGATAAAAAATAATTCAATATATAGAAAAATCGGCATTTTATTACTTCAATGCAGACTATTAGTTATTGTAATTGTCTCATACTATACTCCAATTAATTTTGTGGTACTTTTACGTACTATATAATGAATATTTATTGTACTATTGTATTGTTATGTTATTTTTGTATTGTTATGTTTGTATTGTATTGTTGTGTTTATACTATATAATGAATACCAATTAATTTATAATTAATTAACAACTAATTAATAATTAACTTTCTGATTAATTTAATTATTAGCAAATTAATTAATTATCTAATTAATTACAAATTAATTGGAGTATGAGATAATTGCAATAACTAATAGTCTGCACTGAAGTAATAAAATACCGATTTTTCTATATATTGAATTATTTTTTATCTCTCACAGGACCTTCTGTGGGTCGAAACGAATGTTGCCCCCTAAAATTATTCCTCATAAGGCATACATCCTACTAGTTTATTTCAAAATTGGCAAGTCACACTTCCTTAGTTTCCCTTGTTAGCCAAACTTGCACTTTAAATTTAAAAATTGGAAAAATGTCAGTCGAAATTTATATTTCAAATACTGATTTACGTTACGACATATTGAGTTTAAAAGCTTGTATTGGATGGATTTCAATTACTGATTGATTGTGCTAAACAAGTTGCAATGCAAAATTTAAAAAAAAAAAAAGAAAGAAAAAAAAAAGATAATTTTTACTGATTATAAAAGCAACTTGTCCTTTCACATTTTTTTGAAATCCAGGTTAAAGATTGCAATAGTAGTACTGATAAAGGAAATAAAGTTAAAAATAAAGAAAATAAAGTTTAAAAAAAGAAATATCAAAACACTACATGATATAGAAATACAAACGAAAGAAATATCAAATCAAATAGCAATGAACAAAATAGGGAAAATATTCTTGAGAATGTTAAAAAAAATAAAGTTTTGGACATAAAAATAAGAATTTAAAAAATGCAAACAAAGTAAATTTGAAGAAAAGAATGGATTTAAAAAAAAAAATAATTCAAATTGTAAAACTGAAAATAAACTTGAATTTTTCAATTATTCTTGAGATTGATTATGATAATGGGGCATTTTCAGAGTCGGGTAGATGGAAAATCACCAATTCGAGAGAGTTAAAAAAAAAAAAAAATCCAACTTCATTTGCAAATATTTTGTATCGACATGACAAATAATAAATAAAGTGAAATAAAAAAATGGTTCATTAAAGGTCGATAATCGAGTAATATTAATTTAGATATCTCCAAATTTAATAATATTTTTCTGGATAAAGGGTTAACTAAACGTAAACAAGGACCATACATAATTCTTGAAAAAAATTTTGATGTTAGTTACAAAATGTTAACAAAGGAAATTTAGAGAAAAATGAAATAAAAAAAGGGACTTTGGGGAGCTGCATTTTCGGAACCAGGTCGATGGAAAATCACCTATTCAAGTTATAGAAATTTTTTTTCTCTCCAACTACAGGAAATTTTATGAAATTTGCAAATATTTTGCTAATTTTATGACAAATATGAAAGGTAAATAATAAAGTGAAATTAAAAAAAATGGTCTACTAAAGTTCGGCAATCGAGTAATATTAATCTATACATCGTCAAATTTAATAATATTTTTACCGGATAAAGGGTTAACTAAGCGTAAACAAGGACCATACAAAATTCTCGAAAAAATTTTGATGTTAATTATAAAATAAATATGTAAAGAACATTCAAAATAAAGAAAATATAGAAATAGTACATGTATCTAAATTGCGAAGGTACCATTCGTCTGATTAACAACAATTATCTCTAGAGTAATTAATAAATGTAATAATTTTAATACTAATGTGGTTTAATTATATAAAAGGAATTAATTTAATTTTTAATGTATATTTTATATTAAATTTGATGCTTTAGTGGTTTTTCAATGTTTCATGTAAAATTTAATTAAAAAAAGCATAAAAAAATCCCCCACCGAATATGACTTGTCAAAACATGATTTGGAGGAACATATTCCTAATATTCTGGAAGATCCGACCCTTTCAAATTTTCCTAAGAGTTCAGCGTTTACTCTTATCTGACAAAAAATATGGTGCGATCTTAGTTTCTTTTTCTCTGTTTGTGGGCAACACCAGAAATAGATAAATTTTTTAAATGTATATCTTAAATTTGAAACTAGGATCTTCCAGCCCGACATTGCTGAAATTTGGGACTGTTTTCCTCTTTATGGGAATTACAGCCCTTTATCCAGAAAAAAGTCTGTAAAAATACTGAAGTCACTAACTTCAGATTGAATTTTTTTTTCTTCAGACAACTGCAATTTTTATAATACATGTGTTTGAATATTTGCTTATTAAAGAATTGAAAGTTGTATAGATGAAGAATGGTATTTATCGGCGAAAGACTATTATCAAGAAAAATAAACAAATGACTTAGAGCTGACTAGTCAAGTATTAAAATTTTAATTTTAAAATTCAATTGAAAAGTAAGTCTCTGCAAACATTAATTTTTCAGTAAATTGTGCGACAAATTAGTAGATTGGTCTTCAGAAAAAGAATGTTTCAATTCATTCTGTCGTGAAATGGCTTCTTTCTTTGCAGTACCTAATTGTTTTAAATTTTAATCATTTTTACAAAATAATGTTTTTTTACAATTCATATTACTTATATTGCTTGAATGTTAATATTAAAAATGTTAGTTTTTTCATACTAATTGTGCTTCTAACATAGGGAAAGTATCGCAAATGGATGTTTTTTTTTGAAAACTTTTAGTTGGTAATTAAAATTTTGGGGGAGAAGGGATATAACATAAAAAATCTTAAACAATATTTTTATGTTATTTCTTTATCTAAATTCTCGTTCTCAATTTATTACTCAAAATTAAGCGCTTTCTCCCTCTTTATTAGTCACGTCCTAATTCTTATTCTATTTTTGGATTAAAGCTTGAATCAACGTTTTAAATTGTTCCCTTTACTAACTGTAAGAACTATATTATTCCCTCGACCTATTTTATAGACCAATTGTAATTACTAACAATTCCCTTTTTGAATGTGACGTGAAAGTTCTTCGGGACTTATTTGTAAGGTTTTCCCTAGCTTTTGAGAGAGAAGCACTTCGATTTTTAGCTCTCATACAATGATTTCTTAATAAAAACTTTTATTTTGCTTTGACACGCCCGTTTATTACTCCTCTGCCACGCAGCATTAATTAATTAGTTATATGCTAATATTTACTAAGATCCATTGTGTAAGGTGCCATAACAAGGCTACTTTCTCACTTTAGATAGATATCGAACTGAAGGGGAAGGATATTTTCTCCAGATTCCTGTACTAGTCAGCACACAACCACGGGACTTTCGATTCCACGGATTTTACGAGCGCGTACGTACATGCACTCAGTGGGTCTTGGAGGAGTCGAGGATTGATTGGAGTCCGATTCTCTAATCACTGGGCTATCACGGCTCAGTTATAATTTAAAACGTGTTGAATAGTTTGTCATGCGTTAAGTATTTTAGAATAATTTTGTGTTTTCATTGAAATGAAAACTTAATTACGAAGTTATTATTTTTGATCCTTTCTAAAATGGTTGCATAAATTTTAAACATAAACGGTGCTATTCTGCCTCATAGTGTCATAACAATTATTAGTGATGAAACTTGCCTTTTTAGAGCAGTAACATATGTATATATATATTTCACGATACTCAAGTTATGGGTCAAGAGATGCATGAGGAAATAGAAGGGCACATAAAGGAGCATTGCAGTTAGTTTTCTATCTTATCTCCTCACAAAGAAGGAAGTAATTTTAATACTTCAGTTGCCTACTATGCTTAAATGTCCCAAAGTCATATTTATAGTGATTTGAAAACAACAATCACGATGAAGTTTCTTGAAAATAGTTAAAATTTAAATCAAAGTACTTCTGCGCAGACAACAGTTAGATGGGGAAAAGATTTGGTTAATGCATCAAGTAAAACAAAGGCGTCGGTATTGTGGAGGGGTGCAGTACATACTGCTTGGTCACAATTTTGAAAGGTGACCAAGCTGGTGGTCAATAAAGATTTCTTTCCTATAAGGCAACAACATGATGCATTGTTAATATTTTTATGTAAATGGAAACAATAACATGAACTTATCATAAAAATGCAAAAGAGAAATGGTGGCAAAATTTCCTCGAGCCATTAAAAAAGAACAAGGTTGTTCTTTATACTCAAAACAAAAAACGCCGATAGTATTATTATACGCATAACCACTTTTCGTATATTTACATGACATGACTGTCTTGCTATTCGATTACTATTCTTACCAAATGTTGCCTACCTTCTGTGTGACAAAACAAACGAGTCTATGAACAAATATCACCTGGTTTATATCAAAAACTTTTCGATGTTTTTTTGTCGCTGTTTCCTTGTTTAAATTTTCTTACGGTTGGAAATAAAAATATTTATGCAGATTTTTTTAATTTTGCTAGCAATTAAAAACTGCTGATCGGTTGTCAGGCACTGTATATTAGTAGTCAAAATCATTACAAATCAAATTTATTAAATCAAGATTAAAAAGTTTAAGTGTAAAATTTACTATTGCTTTAAGTATTAAAGAAAATATCTTTAAAGCAAAGAAAATTGTGTTTATGTGTATAAATGTATTGTGCATATAAATTAACTTTGGATATATGAATTTTAAAATTGTGCAATAAGTTAAGTGCTGTTATCTATACACGTTTTATGTACAATTTTAAAATATTTTACAAAAAATAAACTTTGTTTAAGGAATTTTTTAAACCAAATGAATGCAGTTAGGTTGCGGCAGTTGAAAAAAGAAATTTCCTGCATTGATAGAATAATTGAAAAAAAGTTTGGATAGTAGCTCTTGAATAAAATCATTTATAGCAGGGGTTTCCAAGTGGCGGCCAGAGGGCCGCATCCGGCCCTCGAAGCCTTTTTTTGTGGCCCGCGAACTAAAATATATTAGTTGTCATTTTTTCGGGGACAATTTTCTTAAAAAATCTAAAAGGGTTTAAAATACTTTTCTCGTTAAAAAAACCCCTAATTTATTCGTTATTTGTAATAGTACCAACAGTGCAAAAATTTTCTTTTCTCAGGTTTTGCATCTAAGAAAAAAAAATATTTATTCAAAATACAAAAATAATCATGTATGTTGCTCTCTTTTTATTTCATTTTTTTTTTGTATTTTGTGAATATAATTTAGCATGTGCGTATCAGAAATTTTCTTGCAGAAGTTCTCCGATTTAACTTTTTGAAACTACTCATTTTGGACGAAATTATTTACATTTGTAAATTTTAAAGCGTATAAAAGAGTGAATATCATGTTCTATCTTAATTCCTTGAATTGAATATCGCAGGAGCGGAAAAGAAGAAAAAAAATTTATTTCAGATGCTCGAGAATTTTTTTTGTTGCTATAATTCCTAATAAGTCTAACTAAATTTAAAAAAAAAAAAAAAATCTTGTCACTAAGTTTCTGATTAAAAGAAGATTCAAAATGATAAGTAACAAGCATTATTTGTAATGCACATTATTTTGTTTTTTAATATTAAAAAAACTTTGATAAAAATCTGACAGCAATGTTTAATGTTTCTCCTTCAAACATAAAAGAGTCCTATATAAAATTTTAATAAAGTTGCGGCCCGCCATTTGACTGGTGCTTTTAATTGCGGTCCCGGCCTCATGTAAGTTGGAAGCCCCTGATCTATAGCTAATACAAAAAAACCAGACAAATAAAGTAGCATCGACAAATTTTACTGTCGGTTGAAGTGCATATGTTCTTGCTGATAAATGACATTTTTAGAGGTAATGTAATGTATACAGTCTCACAATTAAATAATCAGACATACATTTAAATAAAAAATTAAAAGTTTATTCGCTACGTACTTTTCATAAACAAACATTTTATTTACCGAGACAATGTTGAGGAACTTATAAAAAATATGTCCTTTTCTTTCTCAAAGACATGAGTGCCAAATATGAGTGACTGAAGTTATTTTTTGACCAATAACCATTGTATAGCGCTGTTTACTAGAATTTACAGAAATTTAAAACTCCATGATTTCAAAATTTATCTTCTCATCAGTAATCAAAATATTAAGTATTGTAATATATAAGTTATGTATTACAATACTTAATTATTTTTTCTGAAAAGAATATTTTTCTTCATTCTTTTGTAGTTTACTTTTTACAGCAACCAAAACAAAAAATAACAGCTAACCATACCAATTCCTGAAAAATACAGTATACTTACTTTTCCTTAAAACTATTCATATCTCCATAAATTTCCCTTTTTAAAAAATAATATTAATGAAATTTTCATCAGCAATTCAAAATATCAACAACAAAAAAAGAAAAAGAAAGAAAGGAAAAGGAATGCTATGCTAGCTCCAGAAGATTCAGCAATACAAAGTTTATTTGCACGAGCAAAGATTTTGTAGTTCAGTCAATCCTATTGTTTTAATGCAGTGTGACACCATTATTTAGTCATTTCGCTAAGACCATGAAAAATAAAAATGTTTTTACTAAAAAGTTATTTTCATTTTAAATCAAAAATATTTATTATGCGTTTTTTTTAAAAAAAAAAATGCGGATTTTTAAAAAAAAATTAATTTAAAAAACAAATTAAAGGTATTAAGTAAGGTTTGGAATTCAGTTCACTGAATTTTTCTAAAGACAGATTTCAGTCCTCAGTGCTGAAAAGTGGCACCCATGCTCAAAGATGGTAATTTTTTTCATACACATAAAACGAGACAATTTTCACGATTAATCACTACAACAAGTGTTAATAATTTACTAAAATACAAGACAGACTTTACAATTTATACACAAACACATGCTGTATCTGTTTTAATGATCCCATAGACAAATGTGATTAGAGGTAGTTTTCATGTAAGAAACAAATACACAGGTAAAAAACATTGCATGTGATAGTTATAGATAACTTTAATAAAAATCTTATCACTTATCTTTTCATAAAAGTAGGAAAATACTTTGCAATTAATACACAAGACAGTTTCCACAACTAGAAACTTATACACAAATATAAAATTTTTTAGAGGCATATTAACGAACACATTGTATTCAATAACAATGTCATAGGGAAATAATGTTATCGAAGAATTTTATCTTTCCTTTTATGAGAAATTTTTTTCACAAACAAAGTTTTCTGTTTAATACACAAATATGAAATTTGTCCATTGTAATGTTAATTCTACAGATATCTTTTTTTCCAAAATTGGGGGACAACTTTTTTTACAGATAGTAATTGAAGATAATTTTCAAATTTAAATATAGCTACACCAAAAAACTGTTGTAAATTGACAATTTTGGGAACCTCTATGAAAAATGCTTTTTTTTTAATCACATAAATTAAAAAACAATATTTGGCATATAAAATGTGAGAAAATTTTCACAATTAGATAATATAAAATTTTAACAAATATAAATTTTTCTGTGGCTACGTTCATATAAAAAAGTTTTTTCTTACTATTACTGGAGATAAATAGTAAAATATCAAAAAATTGTAAATATAATATATTAAGTATAATATATATGGATAATAATATATAATAGATGTAATATATATATGATAAAAATATTTAATATAATATAAATGGACAATTTTCACATTCTACACGGATAGCAGAAGACACTTCTACGCGGATATAAGAAAATCATCTCAGGCACTGTATTGATAATAATTAAACTGAAATTATTTTTCCACATTGATGGAATTTTTTTGTAATACACGAGATAATTTACAAAGTTATAAACATGTAAAAAAAATATTATCTGTAACAAAGTTGAATGACCTTCATGTATTGTATAACTTCAGGTATATTTTTTTCTTTTTCACAAAAGTAATAAAATAGTTAACAGATGATGCATGGAACAGTTATCTCTATCACATTTTAAATATTTACACACATACAAAAAAAATGATATGGCAGTGTTAGTGATCTCACAAAAAATATTAATCCTTTTTTAAGAGAGGAAAAAAATTTTCCCCTTTAAATACAGAATGCAGAAAGGTAAATGACAGTGTTGATGATAATAATGTAATTTTTTTATGCATTGGTGAAAGACTTTTTCACAAATAACACGAGGTAGTTTTCACATAGAAACACACATGCACTTAGAAGTACAGCACAGAACCCGTTATCCGGAAATCAAAAAACCGGAAAACCAAAAAACCGGATCAAAATTCGATAAATTTTCCGGCCATTTTTAAAATTTTTTTTTTCCTCATAAGATTTTAGGATTTTTCTTTCTTTTTTGAAAGATATTTACCTTACCATCATTTTGGAAATAATCATTAGTGTATTACTTCATCGTTTATTCTTCTTCTTAAGATTATTTCCAAATTTTTTTTTAGTTGGGTTTAACAATAAAAAAAGCGACTTTTTGTAGCGATTCAGAAAACTGGAAAAATCAGTTATACGGAATAGAGAGGGTCCCGATCGTTCCGGATAATCGATTCCCTACTGTATTTACTGTTACAGGCAATGTTGAATAATAAATTTAATCACACTACAAACAGTTTTACCTTTTTTTATCATAGGAGTAGATTTTTAGCTAAACATAATTTATTTGGACAGTTTTTACAGTTACATACACGGACAAATAATTTTCAGCAGGCAGTGTTCAAGGTTGGGCTATAAAAAATATTTAATTTCTGATTAAGTTTGGCAATTTCTGTTACAGGTAATCCCAAAGCCAAATTAAATAATTTCCCAAATTAAACGTATTCAAAAATTTTCTCAGAGTTGAAGGCTCAGGATGTTCTGAGGGTGGAGCAATACATTCCCACCATCCTTCTTGATATCCTTCACGAACATGATCCAACAACACTTTACGTCGCCTTTCACAGTATCTAGTAACAAGTGACACATAATAAACACAACACGTACTAAAACAATTCAAAACATACTAAATTCACATAAAAATATGTTAATGTGTTCATAACAAGTAATTAAATATTTTTCTGCATCCAGGGAAGTGAAGAATATATACAATGCAAAACAACAATTGTATACAAGTTATTTTTTACAAGATATTCACCATTACTATACAACATTCAGTTGATGTCTTATTCGCAGGAAAATAAATATTATAACCCTTTTGTAAAATGAAATAGTTTAGCTTACTAAGCAATTAATTGAAATAAAAATCATGAACTGACTGAACTTTAAGTTAACCTAATATTTACATTCAAATTTTATAGAACCAAAGCAAAAAAAAAAAAAAGTGTTAGCAAAAGAATAGACTCACTAAAAAAATTTAGGAGCAATGGTTAAGAATTAAAATTTATTCATGTTTGATGTTATTTAATTTTAATAGTTAAAAAAAATTATTTTTTACTGTAGTAGGTAATGTTAAAAAGACATTAAATGATAATATGTACAATTTCTTATGCATTTATATTTGATATCAAGTAATAGTTAAACAAATTAATTTTTATTTTTAATTGAAAAATATAAATTACTCAATTGCAAAAAATATTTTTAATAGTACACTCATTATCAAGGTTAGTGCATGTTTTTTTCACAAGTTTAAGTTAGAAATTTAAAGTTGAATAAATTCATTTTAATTTTAAAACACAAATTAAAAATTATTGAATTGTAGTTAGTATTAATAATAGTACATACATTATAAATGTTATGTTAGTATGAATTTCTTCTCACAAGTTTCTGTTAAACAATAATCGAGGAATAAATTCATTTTAATTTTAATTTTAAAATACACCATATAAGTTTTGTCAAGTGCAATTATTAAAGGTAGAAAGTTTATTAATAGAAAAGTCATAAAAAATAATATGTACTATTTTTTACAGATTTATGTTATTAGATATAAATATAAAGTATACTTTTACATTACTAAGTAGTTAAACAAGACACCCGGTGGCTGAGCGGTAGCGCTTCTCGCTGTCGTGCCACAGGTCCCTGGTTCGATCCTCGGGCCGGGCAAGGTTGACTCAGCTTTTCATCCCTTCAGTGGGTCGATAAATGAGTACCAAGCATGCTTGGGAACTAAACACTGGGGGTTTCGCATTCGGCTGACCACCGAACCAGAACATTTGCTCCTGCACCCCAGAGCCCAAAGGTCAAGAAAACTGAGATGGGCACAGTAGCCATGGCCCTTTATGGGCTGTCGCACCGCTGAGTGAGTAGTTAAACAAATAATTTTAAATTTAAAGCATGAACGATAACTCTTTTTGAATTTTATTTAAAATGTGATATATCAAAACACATTTTAGGTTGTAAACTGTTCAATGACAATCTTTCATATTTTATGTAAAATTTGAAGTTAAGTATGAAGATTTATGAAAGGGAAAAAAAATTAAAAGTTAACGTTATCTTAGGCAATTTCCATGTAAGGAAATTATGTCCTAAACAATATTTCCTGCAATATTTTCTTGCACTTAAATAAAATGTAGTAAGTTTTTTTAAAAATAGAATATCTTTTTTAATTGTTTTAAAATTTAGCAATTTCAGTATCAATAAAAAAAATATTTTTCCCTAAATTGAAAAAAAAAAGTTTTAAAAAACGCATTTTTTTAAAAAAGAAAGTGAAATGAAATTTTATTTAAATTTTTTTTATCTTAATTTTTTACTATTTATGTTTTAAGTTAAATAAAGCTTTGCTTTAAGTTTTGACACTCAAACAATGGCTTTTTTTAATTTTTCATGTCAAAACTTTTGAAGGACACACTGAAAAACAATGTTAAAAAATTTACTTGTATTTGTCTCGAACTTTTTGCACAATGTCTAAGACATTTTCTTTTGTTACATCTCTTTTATTTAGACAACAACTCTGTTGCTCTCTCCAAATCTCTTTGGTTGTGCTGACAGGGGAAAAAAAATGCAATGTAGAATTCTCTTATAATTTAAGAGAAAGTGACTTGTATACAAGCATTTTGGTAGCATTAAAATAAAAAATAAACACATCAGATTTGAAAAAACTAAGAATAAAAATTTTATTATTACCTTTTACATCATTTTTTTTTATTTCCAATAAGGATTTTTTGATAACAATTCAAATTCAAAAAGAATTTCAGCAAATTAAGTCAGATGGATTTTGGTATAGAATGTGTCTAATAAATCAGTATAATAAAATTTCAATACCTTAAAAAAAAAAAAAAAAATTCGAAGCAAGCTTTACTTATATTTCTTTTCTATAGGCAAGGTTAGGTACAGGATAATTTGTGCCTCTTCCTCAAACAGCATAAAGTCTTACTCTTACTTTTACATTTTGTAGAATTTTTGCATACCTGTCATTCAAAAGTGTAGTTTTTATATAAATATAGCCAAATTCTCAGCAATTTCCTTTCAAAAAAAAATTTTTTTTAAAGGAATTTCGACTGGGTCCTCAGCAGATTTGGACCCTGGTGTCTTTCTTCCCTTGAGTAAGGTTGTTTGTAAATTTATAACTTATCTGAGAAAAAAAGACTTGACAACTATTTCCCTTCTGTTAATGCTATGAAAATTAAAATAGAATTTCAAGAAACTGATAAAACAAAATTTATTTTTGAATATTTTTTGCAATATGTAGCTTGTCAATATGTAGATGCAATATGTAGATGTCAAATATATAAAAACCTCAATTTTGAATATTTGCCGCTTACGCCGATTTTTCAATTGCACAGCAGCAGACACCTATGCAAAAATTTATGTCTAAGTAAACACTTAAACAAAATAAGCTAACCTACACAATTTTTTTACATTTGGAAAGAAACAGATCGTGTGACACAACTTGCACTGAAACAAAAAAAATCTACTAATAATCTACTAATCCAATAAAATAAAATGTATGAATCCAGATAAATGCATGAATTTATTGAAATAAAAATCCAGTATCTGGTTTTATGAAGTAAATCTGTAGCACAACTTCATAAATCAAAAGCTGCCTACAACTCAAGACAATTATAAAAATAAGGCTTGCCCAAATATATGTATAACGAAATCTGAATTAGTAAATGTAAGGTCAATAAGGCTAAAAAGTAAAAATAAGGATTGCCCAAATATACGTATAACGAAATCTAAATTAGTAAATTTAAGGTCGATAAAAATTGGACATAAGTGTATATTGTGTAAACTTCATTTTTAACAAACATTTTCAGGAAAAAAATTTCTTGACTTTTCCAAGTAAATCAGGAAAATTTCAATAAAAATCAAAAACAAGTTTTATCTATACCATGCAATTTTACATCAGACAACTTTGATTCTTTACTTGCAATGTCAAATATTAGGCTTTGTGAGCAAAGAAACATCATTGAATGAATGGAAGTTTCACTAAAATGCGAAATTTTTACAACAAATAATTGCTATAGATGACAGAATTATTTAACTCGGATCTCAATAACTGATTACTGTTATTGACAATTCTGAGACTGGTTATTTTCCAGGCATGAGTTTTCCAGGTTTTTTATTTATTAATTTTTTTAAATTGCAATTTTTTTCTGACTATTTCCTGCTGTTTAGAGACAAGGTAAAATTACCAGATAATTTTAGGCTATCCCTGACCCAGGTAAGTCCCTTTCTTTGAAAAAACAGATAAGTTAAAAAATAATTGAAATAAACATACATTCGTCACCAAGAGGATATATCCTGCGCAGGTGATTAAAAAGAGAAATACACAATAAATTTATAAAAGTAAACATGAAAAAAATTCCATTGTTTTTTAAAGGCAATTAAGAATCACCAAATACTCTAAAAGTACAAAAATTTTTAAATTATATCTTGAACTTTCAAATTTATATGTTGTGCTAAGCTTTGCATTCATGTGCTGACAGCATAATTTTTCATTAATGAAATAATATTTTTTGCTCTTTTAGAATTGACTTAATTAAAAATTTTATTATTCTAGATAATTTATTTTTAATGCAACTAACAATTTTGTTAGTTTTTACTTTCTCTGTTTTATCTCATTTTTTATTTATTTGGTATCAGCTTTTTAATCTCTATGTTAGCAACCTATATATATGTGAACAAAGGTTATTTGATGCACACAAAAATTATGGTTAAAAAAATGTAATTAAACAGAAACAAATTAAGCAAAATTAAATTCCAACTAACTCAATAAATACAATCAGTTTAACTAAAACCACACCAGCTAAATTATTTTCATGTTTATTTTTGATACAAATAGTCTTATACAAAGATATATATAGCAAAATTTGAATTCGCGATTATAAGGTAGATACGAATTACACACAAAAATGTATGTTGCTTAAATTTAGGCAAAAACAAATGAAATAAAATACTTAAAAGGGAAGATGGAATAGAATCTAAGTTAAAATATCCAAATAACTAAACAGAAAAATTAATACAGATTAAATTAATTTGAAAATTAGTACAATTCACTATGTTCAGTTATTTCAAGTTGCACAGTTTTAGGAAAAAAAAAAAAAAGATTACGCTGCGTATGCAGATCAGATTATTACCTCAAATATATTGCCGAGTATCCTATAATAATTCAATTTTAATCTGAAAGGATCATTCAGGAATTCTTTCAAATATCTTTTGCAGACAAATTTCTGCATTAATGCAGAGTTTTTTTGCAAACAAATTACTGTGCTATCCCTACAGAAATGGCTCAAGGTAGGTACTTCATTTGCTTCGCACTAGAGCTGCAGAATGGGCTATTGGAGATGATCTGGGAAACATCCCAAAGGATGATCCAAAGACATGTCATCGCAGTTTTTATCTTCGCCAGAGGGAATGACTTGCCCACTTTGGTATCTCGCTGACCTACATGCGAAGTTGAGCACTTTACAAACAGTTTAAGGAGGATCAATACCGCGCATCCTTGGTCCCAACGCAGTTAGTGATGTTCTACTGGGAAACTTCTACTTCTCTTTCTGTAACCTTAACTTGTGTTTTAGTGGCTATGTTATCTATGTGCTATGCTACAGCAGACACTGTCTCACGAGAACTCAATTTAAAAAAAAATCTGAGATGAAAAATAATCTGCAAATGCTATAACAAAATCATTTTTATGTTCTTGCAGACTGTGCGATGATAACAGCCAACATGACATATGAATAACTATAAAAATAATTAATCAAATAAATCTTTTTATAGTTGTTTTCCAATGTGACATTGAAGCCTGAATGTTTTTTTTGTGCTACTTTTACTCTCTCAATGCAATATGTGACATGTTTATGTTACATTTTCATCCTTCTGATACCTTTTACCATCCTCGTAAATTTGTTGGTCAGATTTTTGCTTAAAATATTATTGCTTCAATTTATTAAGGTTATTAATGCTCACAACATTTTGAAATTTTTACATGATTTGTCCCAACATTAAGTATTTTAGCACATTGGTTCAGAATGAACAATTAAGAAAAAAAAAAGCTGAATTTCAGAATACCTTAAAAATAGTACAAATGTACAAAATATAACAATTTTAAAAACAACAAGGAAAGGTGTTAAAAGTATAATAAAAAAGAAAACTTACTTCAAATATAGCAAATTGATTACTTTTATTGGAGAAATGTGCAAAGACATAAGTGAACATGAGCGTTTGACGACACATGCACAATACATCTACAGCTGTTTTAAGAAACTTTACCTCTATCCAAGACAACTGCTGTCGCATCATTTCCTCCATTTTAACTTTAGCCCAGGCATAAAGCTGAAAAGACAGAAATAGCATGAAATAAAAAGGCAATATTAAAGAAGACATTAAAAATAAAAAAGAAATATATAATTACCAAGTGTTCAAATTTTAAGCTTTGCTCATGGTTAAGATAACGTTTATAGTAGAACTGACATCTTTGAAGAGCAACATTAGACTTTTTTTTAGCGGTATTACCTATTTTGTTCTTTTGCTTATCATAGCGATTACATGAGTGCCTAAACAGTTAAAAATAAATTTTAAAATATATATAAATAAATGCAATTGGAAAGAGAAAATTATATAAAAAAAAAAGGAAAGTAACTACAGTCAGTGCTAAAATAGCTAAAAGCCTAAATTTAAAACAAATATAAAAAAAAATAATATATACAGTCGGACTATACTTAACGAAGTTGTTAAATCAATGATAATAAGTTCGTTATATGGAAAATTCGTTAAATAGAAAATCATCTTTCGAAATACATTAACGACACAAAACAGGTTTCAAATTCACAAACACTAGACATAATTAAAATAGCAAAGGATACATCTTTATATTGTAAAGTAGTATCTACTATTTATTTCATAAATCTTAATCACAAAAGAAATCTGCATGGAAAGCAAGAATAAAGCAAAACATTATCTAGTGTTACACAATCATGCTATAAAAATTTCAACTAAAAAAAGCTAAGTTTATGCATAAAATTATAACTGCATTTATTATAAAGTAATTTTAAATAATACATTACCACATGCTTTCTAAAGTTTAATTGCTATTAATAAAATCCGTTAATTTTCGTTTATGTTAGAGTTTTTCGTTTGAAATGCCAAAAAAAAGTTAAAGTGATTTGACTGCTTTCTCTAAAAGTTAAGTGGCTTTGAAATTCAATTTAAGGTTATTTCCCCCATAAAATGCATTAACAAGTTTAAAATGTTCTGAAATATTTTGGGAAATATGGAAAGCGGATCTCAAAGAAAAGTTTGTTGAATAGAAAATTCACCTCGATATTTGGAAGTTATTTTACGAAGAAATTTCCAAAATGTTCTTGGCTCCTTGAAAACATTTGCAAAATGGAAGTTCGTTATATAGAAGTCTGACTGTATATAATTCTTAAATGGTTTTGAACAACTAAAAAAACAACAATTTCTTAGCTAAAAATCTTAGGTTCAGAAATTAAAGCAAAAAATTCAAAAATAATTACTAAAAACAAAATATTTTTTTTTTAAAATTCTATTTGAAACTCACATAGTTAATATGTAGCAAAGCTCATTTAAATTGGCACTCAAGCTAGAAGGAAAGCAAAAATGTAATTTAAAAAAACAATTTTTTTTCTTCAAAAATATTTTTATCATGAAAACACAGTGAATTCTTGACAAAATCAAGACACCATGCTAAACTAACAAAATTTAGAAGAGTTTTTAACTATAAATTAATAAATAAGTTGTTTTATTCAATATTTCTTTTAAAGGTAACAATGTAAAAATATGAAAGATCAATATCAAAAACATCAGTAAAAAATAAGAATTGTAATTAAATTTATTGCATGGACATTAAATTGCTTATAGCAAACCCTGGCAATATAAATTAAAAAAAAAGTATGTAGGATTGCTCCAACAAACTTTGAAATGCACTCTATAACAAAAAAATCGATGCACCAAGAAGGAGCTGTCCGATTTAAACGAAAATTGGTGGATAGGAAGACAATGTACAGAATAGTAAATGATTAAAATTTCAGAACAATTGAATAATTTATTGCAGAGTAACAGTAACAAGTTCAATAAGGTGTTGACCCGCCTCTAGCCTGGATACAAGCTGCCACACGGCGTGGCATAGACCTATAAAGCTCTCGGATGGTCTCGTGCGGTATTTCCTGCCAAATTCAATCCAATTGTCGAACGTGGTCATCAACATTCCGTGCCAGATGCAATCGCCTTCCCATCATATCCTTGACATGCTCAATGGGAGAGAGATCTGGTAGGCCAAGGAAGAGTTTGACAAGCTTGCAGACAGTTCATAACAACACATGCCGTATGTGGTCTGGCATTGTCCCGCTGAAAAACCAGCCCAGGGCTCTGCAAAAGGAACGGTAGCAAAACAGGTCCTAGGATGTCGTCGACGCACCGCTGTGTAGTAAGTGTACCTCTAATGACGACCAAAGGGGTCCGACTGTCAAAGGAAATGGCACCCCAGACCATAATGCCTTGTTGAGGGCCGGTGTGGCGTGCAATAGTGAAGGCAGGATCCCCCCTCTGCGCCTCCAAACAGGTCTTCGATGATCGTCAGGACACAGTTGGAAGCGGGATTCGTCGCTAAAGATTATACGTCCCCAGTCGGCGTCATTCCAGCCTGATCTGTTCAAAACATTCATGCATACGAAATTTCAAAGCAATCGGATGA
>NC_092212.1:72375907-72379016 GCF_043381705.1 Parasteatoda tepidariorum
CCAAGAAGGAGTTGTCCGATTGAAACGAAAATTGGTGGATAGGAAGACAATGTACAGAATAGTAAATGATTAAAATTTCAGAACAATTTAATAATTTATTGCAGAGTTACAGTAACAAGTTCAATAAGGTGTTGACCCGCCTCTAGCCTGGATACAAGCTGCCACACGGCGTGGCATAGACCGATAAAGCTCTCGGATGGTCTCTTGCGGTATTTCCTGCCAGATGCAATCGCCTTCCCATCATATCCTTGACATGCTCGATAGGTGAGAGATCTGGCAGGCCAAGGAAGAGTTTGACAAGCTTGCAGACAGTTCATAGTAACACGTGCCGTATGTGGTCTGGCATTGCCCTGCTGAAAAACCAGCCCAAGGCTCTGCAAAAGGAACGGTAGCAAAACAGGTCTTAGGATGTCGTCGACGTACCGCTGCGTAGTAAGTGTACCTCTAATGACGACCAAAGGGGTCCGACTGTCAAAGGAAATGGCACCCCAGACCATAATGCCTTGTTGAGGGCCGGTGTGGCGTGCAATAGTGAAGGCAGGATCCCCCCTCTGCCCTGTGCGTCTCCAAACTCATCTTTGATGATCGTCAGGACACAGTTGGAAGCGGGATTCGTCGCTAAAGACTNCCGGTGTGGCGTGCAATAGTGAAGGCAGGATCCCCCCTCTGCCCTGTGCGTCTCCAAACTCATCTTCGATCATCGTCAGGACACAGTTGGAAGCAGGATTCGTCGCTAAAGACTATACGTCCCCAGTCGGCATCATTCCAGCCATATCTGTTCAAAACATTCATGCATACAAAATTGCAAAGCAATCGGATGATTGCTTCTTGATGCATCGATTTTTTTGTTATAGAGTATAGTTTAAAAAAAATATTTTTTTTGAAAAAAAGAAGAAAAAAATTTAATAATTCAAAGACAAATAAAAGCTGAACGGAAAAATAATAACACTTGACAAAAATAAACTAGTTGAGGATACTTTTGAACAACCAAAAAAAATAAAATTGCCCAACTGCAAAGTGTTCTTTCCCTTCTTTTTTGATGAAATTCTATACTAGATAAAGACATTTATACCCAAATTGAGTCGTCAAATACATAGTGCATTGCCCCAACAGCCCATTGTGGGCTAAGAGATTTTAGAGAATAAGGTACTGCAGTTTCGTGATCAGTGGCAAGATAATGGTTAGCCAGGTAGCAAAATTTACAGAGTGAATCTGCAACATTATCTTCCTAAATCCAATGAGACTATATGTTGTTAATGAGACTATATGTTGTGTAACCTGATCAGGACAGACAAAAGGAGAAACATGGGTGACAAAGAGCTCTAATGAAGATAATAAAATTTTCTTTGAAAAAAAAAAGAGAATTAGTATTTAATGCAATGTTACATTTGAACATGCAATGTATAAGATATTAGAAAATAAGTCATTTATTTATTCTGCTAAAAAAGGAGCTTAGCTTACCAAGACAATTCAACTTTCCAATATTTAAGGCAAAGCCAACAGAAACGATGTTGGCAGTTCTTATTGTTGCAAATAACATAGTTGCAGCCGCCATTTTTTTGAATAGATGCATTACATTTTGGACATTCCTGCAAAAATCAAACTCGTATAAAAATTGTATATTTCAGAAGCCTGTTTCTTAACAGGTCGCTTTTTTTTAAAAAAATAAAAAAAAGTAAAGCATTCAAAACTTTTAGATAAAATTTTATACAAATGAAAAAAAGAAGAAAATTATTTTAAATACTAAAAAGGTAATAACCTTAAATACACTACACATCAATATTTAATGCAAAAATGATTTTTGTTGCTGTAATAATATTCAGTTATATCATATTGGTGAATATTAAAATTTAAAAGCTTTAAACAAAACATTACTATTTTTTGACCTTCTAGTAAGTTTTCAAAATTTGAAAAAACGAATTTTGAATTGCACAAAATTAGTTAACCTTTGTATTCCTATTAATCCAAGTGAGTGATGCTACATCTTTGTCACGCTCTGTCTTCCATCTTTGCAATAAATTACAACTAACGGGATCATGCCAACGTTCTCCACAAGCAAAACTAGAAATGAATTAACAATAAATAAGACATAACCATACAAAATAGGTTAAACATTAAAGATACTTATAACCAAGTCAAGGTGATTTTATTGGCTGTTCGGATTGAATCACTATCCCCAGATCGCCAACCAGCGGTGTAAACAGCGCCTTATTGTCAAAGTTTTAATGTACTGAAGTTCAGTAATAATTTAAAATCTATCTGGCACTGATTAAATCACACAAACCACCGTAAGTATGAGTTTTAATTATTTACATTTTACATAACTGCGTGAATAAAATTGTAATAGCAATAAGTAAACATTATTAAAGCTTTAATTATTATTTACAAAGAGAGAAAATGTATATATTAGAAAGTCAATAAAATAAACTGTTACCAAAAAGTGTGCAGACATTCACAAGTCACAGGCTGAACATCCACATGTTGCACGGCAATAGCAAAGTTACAACCTGGCTGTGGGCACCATCTTAACAGTTTATTACACTAAAAATTTAAAACAAATTGAATTCATTGTGCTAATAAACAAATTGTAATGTTAATAAATAAATTCCTGCTGATTTATTCTTTTATAAAACAATATCCAGCAGCTCCCTCTCCTATCATCCACGTTTTACGTTATTGATTCCATTATATTTATTCTACTTTGATGTTTTTATTTCCATGAACTTGATTAGGAGAAAATTAAAGAATAATTTAAATCATTGAATATTTAACGGAAGCTTTAAAGGTGATAAGTTCTAAAACAAACAGCAAGGAGGAAGATTTTAGTATTTTTAAAATAGTTTAGTTCAAAATATTCAGAGAAAGAAACATGTAGAATCAATAAATAAAAACATTTACATAATGAGGTACTTATGTACAGTGTTAGGAGTTGAAGCAATACAAATTACTTATAATTATATTGAAATAGCACTTTCACTGCAATTTGGGAAATTTAGAGGCTGATTTAAAGACTTTAGTGCACAATAAAAAAGATTCAAACAGTATTCCTAGATAATTCAGACAGGAAAAGTTGAGATTGCAAAAGATGATCAGTGGCAAGATAATGGTT
>NC_092212.1:72379402-72436552 GCF_043381705.1 Parasteatoda tepidariorum
CAATAACCTGAAAGAAAAATAAATAGCTGAAAAGGAATGGATTGCCTAGAGTTAAAAAACACATGAGACAGATAAAACAAAAATACAGAAATTTGTAAACTCACCACATTTTATTTGTTAGACAGCACTCTTTTTTTTAAAAAAATTAAAAAACGTATAAATACACAACATCACTATCTACAGCCACACAGGCCACAAATTAAAAATTATAAAACAATTTAAGAGATGTAAATAGATTTATCTCTTCCTAAGAAAATGTCATCATATTCCTTCTAAAAAATCAGACTCCACGCCTCCCTGATGCACCGACGAACATCAGGGGGCCCACAAAGAAATCGAATCAATGTTCTAAAAACAGGGGGAAAAGAAAAGAATCCCTCACTTCCACGCTGCCATTACTTTTTGTTGAATACTGTTGCACTACGGGAACTCAGCTGACAGGTGTCGCTGCGGGGAAAGTTCAGCCTAATCCCATGGCGTTTCAAAAGCTGCTCCTCGAGATAATCTGCTCCTATAGGATCAGTCCATGCAATTTCTTCCTTGTACAAAGCAATACTTAAAGTCTTATATTTTTGCAACTTATGTCTTTTCTTAAAGACATTAAAATTGTTAAACAGTGTTTAACACAAATATAAAAGAAAGACAATACTTTAAACCTTAGAAAAAAAAGAAGCTCAATTAGAAATTAGAATTATTAATATTGTGTGGAGTGGAATAGTGCCAAATTAAAAAAATTTGCTCAATCTAAAGAAATTAAAGGAGGTACTCTGTCTTAAAAACAGAGAAAAACTCATTGATTTAAACTTAAATTTATCAGAAATAGAAAATTTTTTTTTATAGTATTTGAATATTAAAAAACACGTAAAAATAGCAGTAAACAAAAACGAAATAAAATTAAAAATTGAAAAACAAATTTAAAAAAAAAGTAAACTTCCATATTGTAAACATTTTAAATATTATACATATTAAACATTATAAAATTATATAGTACTAAAAAAAAGTATAAAAATTAACAAATATTAAATAATTTCTTTTTGAAAGTAGTTTTGCTTTTCAAATAATTATGCAATAACATATTACCTCAACAAAACTGTTAGTGATAAGATGCTGATATTTCAATTTCACTATAGGATTAGTAATTAAATTCCTAAAAATAAATATGCATATTAGTCTTTAAAATGATTAAAAAAATAATAGAAATCAATTTGTATTATTTTGATAAATTGGCAATGTTTTTTTACTTTTTTTATGCAGAACAAAGGCTGCATAAAAACTAAATTTAATTTCAAATTTATCAATATAAAGTATTTTTTATTAATTTTCATTGAATGACAAAAAAAATAATAATAATAAATGCATAAATAAAAACTACATGCATAAGGCCAAGAAATTAAACAATAGTATAAACTTAGTCTGATGCAAAAAAAAAGAGAGAGGAAACATCACTACAGTTATAGATCTTAAGTTTACCTAAAGAAGATAATGTTCAACTCAAACAAATGAAAGTCTAGAAACAAGAAAGAGTCTGAGCTTTTATTTCTATAAATACTCTTGTTTTCTGGACTGGGCTTAAACTTAAGAAAAATTGAATATTTAGTTAAGTAAAACATATGTAAGCCTTTGAACTGTTTGGTGTATGTAGAAAAACTTTAAAACTCATAATTTTTCAATGCTATTTTGCAACAAAAATAACTTTATGAAAGAAAATATATTGAGAAATATGATTTTGAAGGGCAAACATATATGAACTTTTATTTATTATTTGCCTTGAATTTTCATATAGACTTCCATCATACTTTGATTATTTAGAAGTACAGTGGAGAAACATTTATACTACGATCGTTTATGCAACGTTTACATTTATACGATGTTTCAGTGGAGTCCCAATTCATTCCTATTCATTTTAATGTAAAAATATATCGTTTATACAATGCACAGAATCGGTTATACGATTATGGATTATCGTATCGTATCGATCGGTTATGGATTTTGTTTACATTTATTTTACTTTTATTCTTCACACTAAACACGGGTCTTTTCTATCATTTAATGCCGAATCAGACATTAGCTTATAAAGGCAAAAAATGTAAAGGAGGCATAAAAAAAAAAGATCGCCTTACTGTGCTGCTTTGTGTAAACTCTGATGGAAGTGAAAAGATCACTCCTTTAGTGGTAGGATAATCAAAAAATCCCAGATGTCTAAAGCATATCAAAACGCTTCCGCTGAATTATGACGCCAATAAGAATGCGTGGAAGACGACCGAAATGTTTACTAGTTATCTGAAAAAACTAGAGAATGTTATGCAGAGGCAAAAACTAAAAATTCTGCTATTTATAGACCAATGTCCAGCTCACCCACCGGTTACTAATTTTTTGGAAAATGTAAAAGTTCACTTTTTCCTGCAAACTGCACAAGTGTGCTTCAGCCATTAGATTTGGCCGTGATAAGGAATCTAAAATTGCAGTATGGAGAGTAGTTAGATGAACTCACTATTCGAAGCATTGTAGAGCCTAATCCCAAGGAAATAAGGGTTCTCCAAACAATGAATATGATTTCGTTGGCATGGTCTCAGATAACAAAGACAACAATAAAGCTCAGCGTCAATCCTCACATCAAACAACCGTAAATAATTTTTTCTGTAAACGTAACGTGAAATAATTAAAGTGAAAAAAAAAAAACAAATTTGGAGTACTAAAAAAAAATAGTAATAAATAAATAAAATAAATGTAACATACATTCAAATTGCTTACTGTATTTTTTCTTTTTTTTTATGGTTATTTGTTTGTTTTGCTTTGTCTAATTTAGAAATTTATGTAAATCAACACGTTTAAGATTAAAATTAACTGAAAACAGAGTTAGTTACGAGTTTTGAAAGAAAAAATCGATTATACGTTATCGTATATACAACGTTTTTCAGTGGTCCCTTCGACGTTGTATAAACGATGCTCCACTGTATGTATTTTTGACATTAACACGACACTGACTTTACTATAACATATGGATATGTACCATAAAATATTTTTCCAAAAAAAAACAGTCTTGTACTTACATAACAGTTTGATCATCAACAAGAATATCACAACCATGAGCAGGACAACTAATTATCTAAAAAATGATAAAAAGTTTTTACAATTTTAAAAATAACAAAAAAGAAGAAAAATATTAAAATTTAATTCCATTATTTGTTTTACAAAAACTTAAACCACTTTAAACTACTAATCAAATAACATTTAAATGAAAATAATTACATCAATAAAACATATATCTAAAGGACATAACACATGTCTACAGGACATTTTGGAACAACACCCAATTTCAGTCAAATTTTTATTGCAAAAAACCATTTTATATATATATTATTATATTATATTATTATGTAATAAATAATTCAAGTTTATGATGAAGTATTAAAACAATTTGTTGAAAGAAATCACTCATTCTCCATACCTGAAATCAGTGTTTTGTATGATTTAATTAGGCTTAAATAAATCCTATTTCTCATTTTAATTTCTACTGTAGATCTAAATAGATTGTTAATGGTTAGAATAATTGTCATTAGGAGCCTGCTACATTAACAGTAAAAAATGTTTTAAGTGGAAAAAAAAATTCAATTATAATTTAAGTATGTTTCAAAATGATTTAACATCAAAGCCTCAAAAATTTTTTTATATCAAAAAAAAAAAAAAAAAAAAAAAAAAAAAAAAAAAAAAAAAAAAAATTNATAATGAAAAAAAAAAAAAAGAAAAAAAAAGCATCTCATTCAGAAATTTATTTCTGAGTAAATTTCTGAGCTTCATTTTAATGCATCTTAAAATAACAATAATAAAAAAACATAGAAATTATTTATAATAAAAATTTTTAATAACTAAAGTTTAAAGAAATATTAAAATTTGAATTTTTTACTTGACTTATTCCTTGATCCATAATCTGGTTTGTAAGGTATTCACTCCAACATTCTGTGCAAAACCGATGACCACAAGCTATGCCAGTCATCATCTATAAATTTAAAACATTTTCCATACTTAATAAAAAAAAAAGATCAAGATATTCAAATGCTGCAAAGCAAATTTAAAATTATACATAAATGATAGCAAAAACTATTTTTAATAAAATTAATACATTAATGAAGAATAACAAAAATCTAAACTTGAAAGATTTAAAATTCTCAACAGCTTTCCTTTATTAGAGTATCTTTCTTTTGAAATTCGTTTGTTTCTCATTCACATTGGTTAATCTGTGTTTCATGCTTTTCTAGTCATTTACACTAGAAAAATAAAAATGTTTAAGCAATTATTGTGAAGTAACAAAACACAGTGATTAATATTATTCATAACTGTCATGGTCAGACCTGAAAACAGACCAAGAAAAAACACCAAATCCCTAACTTGCCTGGCTCAGCATCTTAGTTTATAAAATACCTCTCTAAACATCCCTTCAAATGCACATTAGAAATCCTAAATATGTATTTATAATTTTTGAAAAAAATATTTTTGACAAAAAAGTACTCAAACTTTAAATTAAAAACAAAACAAAAAAAATCACCTAATATTCTTGCTTTCATATTCTTGAAAAGCAAAAGAGTTTTAAAAATTGTGTTGCTCTTGCCTTAGCGTTTAGATTAAAATTTTAATTTTTTATTATGCACAGTGAAAAGGATGAACTTTTTTCTTAAAACATAAATAAGCAACACCCAAAGGTAATAAAAAAGAATAAGCTTACTTTATTACCAAAAAGACAAAGAAACTAGCCTTCATGGAGGACTTTTTGATGCACCAAACAGGCATTTGAGTTACATGGGAAGGAAAACTTCCCACGCTTAGCCCAATGGCAAGGGGATTTTAACCCTTTGATTCATCTATCACTGGAAACATTTTATTCCAGCACAATGAAAGTGTATTATTTTTCAATTTTCAGAATAATTAATATCAGGGGTCTGTCCAGACATTTTGTGAAAGGTCCGTTTTTCGTGAAATTGTGAAAAAATTACTCATATTCTTTCAACCAGGGTCCGCTTTTATGAATTTGTGCAAATAGGGTCCGTTATTGCAAAAAAAACTTTTTCAAGGAGTTTTTGAACTGTAAAGACATACGAGATTATGCTCAATACTGTAAAATTATAATNAAGCTTAAACAATGTGATTTTCAATAATTTAAAAATACACATATTATAATTATTTTTAACAAAAGCAATTTCAAATGAACAAAAAGTTATTTATCTTTTGCTGACAGCTGTTATTCAGTTATTTTGTTTAGACTCTGTTATTCTGGTAAACCTATTAAATGAGAATAAAAGGCTTTAACACCAGAAGCAGGGTATACAAAAGGTTAATAAGTTTCAAAATTCCAGTCTTTGAAGATTTTTTTCCTTCAAAAGAAATGTCATGAAGAAAACATAATCCATTCAGCTTTTTGTGCAAAAAAGGACAATTTCAAACAAAATTTAAAAAAAAAAAAAAAAATGCAAATTTTNTTTACAATACACAAGATGTTTCAATCAAGATAAAAAAATTCGTGAAGGGTCCGATTAAAAGAAAAATCATTTTGTGAAGGGTCCGTTTTTAAGTTAAAATATTTTGTGAAGGGTCCGTTTTTATGAAAAGATATTTTGTGAAGGGTCCGTAAACGGACCCAAATTTCTTCTAAACAGACCCCTGAATATGCACAGCACAATTTCTAAGAAAATAATAATAATCATTTTAAAGATCAGAGTATAATATATTACTCACAGTGGAAGCCATATTCATCATACATATTTCACATTCTAATGTTTGCAGTTTTAATCGGGAATCCTAAATTTTTAATAACAGAAACAGCAAATTATAAGATAAGCTTAAACAATGTGATTTTCAATAATTTAAAAATACACATATTATAATTATTTTTAACAAAAGCAATTTCAAATGAATAAAAAGTTATTTATCTTTTGCTGACAACTGTTATTCAGTTATTTTGTTTAGACTCTGTTATTCTGGTAAACCTATTGAATGAGAATAAAAGGTTTTAACACCAGAAGCAGGGTAAACAAAAGTTTAATAACTTTCAAAATTCCAGTCCTTGAAGATTTTTTTCCTTCAAAAGAAATGTCACGAAGAAAACATAATCCATTCAGCTTTTTGTGCAAAAAAGGACAATTTCAAATAAAATTTAAAAAAAAAAAAAAAAATGCAAATTCTTTGATTTTTATTATGTCAGGCAATATGATCCAATTTAATATGCTTCCTTTTTCTTGTTCCAGCTTTTTTATTTTATTTTTTCTTGAGCAAATCATGAACTTAAAATAAGATCTTAAAAGGAAAGGAATATTATCCAGCCTGCTATATTAGAAATGATATATTTAAATGAAATAAACAGAGTAAAATATTTAACACATTATATAGCTTATATCATTTTCCTATTAACCATACTCTCAAAATTGTTATTTAGTAAAAATATATTTTTTATTGGGTTGATAGTATTATTATTTTTCTTTCCTTAGTTCATTTTACTTAATCTAAAAAAGACATACTACACAGTTTATTGCATCAAAAATGACAAATTCAAATGAAATTACTCACAAATTTCAAGTTTAACAAAGCCTGCAATCAGAACACATTAAATAGGGTCATGTATGAGACAAAAACCTAAACTTTCATTAATAAGTTATATTTAGTAATTGCATTTGAGGCAAAATAAATCATGCAAGTCTCGATGAATTTTACTGTTACAAGTTAATATAAGACTCCATTTAAAAAAAATAAAATAATGAGGAAAAAAAAAAAAACATATTTACCACATTTTAATCGAAAAAATACACTTCATATGCTAATATAAATTTTGTATTGAAAAATAACAAATCAAAAATCTCCCCCCCAAAAGTTTTATATTGTTTTTGCAGTCAGAAAAATCAGAACAATAATTTGTACATTTAATTTTATAAGAAAAGATATGTTTAAGAAATTGAGGTGAAGTGATTTTTGACTCAAAGCAGGTCTCAACTAGCTATAATATGAGACAAAAATCTAAATTTGTATTGCTCTGTTAAATCTGTTTAATATGTGTCAGAATAAACCAATACAGTAAAGTAATCCTTATTTTTATTTTACATATCTGCTTATTGATAAAAAGCATATACTGTTCTAAAAAATGAATTAAATATAAAATAATAATAAAAAAATTAATGAAAATTTAACCTGTTATTTAGGTTGCATTAAACATATTTTGAGTTCAATGGCTCTAAAAATTCACAACTGTTTACTGAAACTGTTATCAAACTCATTTACTTATTTGTTTCCAGGCAAAAATTATTGAAATCTCTGTCTGTCTGAAAACAGCAAAATAAATAAATTTACTTATAAATTTAAAACAAAAAACTTTGAAAACACTTTTGAATGTAAAATTGGCACAATTAGTCAAAAAATGTACAAGATTGTAAATGAAACTATTTAGCTTATGCATCAAATACTGTTCAAATGATTATAATGAAGGCAAATTAAAATGCTTGAAGAGAATATCCCTATAAATGCCCTATAAATGTTCCTTATAAATGTCATATTTTTTAAATTTATTCATGACAGAAATGTTTACCTTAGATGAATCTAATGGTTCTTTAAAGGGATCAATTACATGAGCTTCTTTAAATAAAGTCTCTTGATCGCCATCATAATACCTATAAAATATGTTTATGATATTAACAAAACTTATTTTGATTTGATTAACAGGATTAATTTTTTATTTGGAAATCTCAAATTTGTTTCAGAGTAAGAAAGTTACTAACATGGAGCTTTCTTTTAAAACTTAAATGAGTTCATTTAGAAATTTGGATATAAAGTTCATCCAATTTTGTAGAACATCTAATTTTTTCAAATTCAAGAAAGTTTGCTTAAAATAAAGCATAAAACACAGTGCTTAGCAAGTAAATGATAGGAAATAACTTGAGCATTTAAGAATGCTCCAAGTTTGATTTAAAAAAACCAAGATGAGATTTGTGGAATGAAACTTGTTAAAATAATTTAAAAAAAATAGTAAACATGTGTTATGTGAGCATGGTGTTAAAAAAATAAATAAAGGAGTAAAGTTGAACATTTTAATTAATAAAGTTAAAAAAAAAGATTAAGACTATTAATCACATTGGGTGATTGGGTATTGGAACAATGGGTAAAATGCCAAAATCAGAATTCTCGCAATTTGGTGGATTTGCGCTGTCAAATCCACAGCGAGTGCCTTAAATTGGATTCGACGTACCTGCAAAACCTTCTGGACTCACTTCTTAATCGAATTCAAGTGATTATCAAATCCAGAGGCAGTGTTATATGTTATTATATAATGTTTTTAATAATTTCTCTAAGGGTGACTAATTTTTTGTCCGGTGTGCTTATAACCTTTAATTAAATAAAAAAGTCTTAATTATATATTACAATTTTGATTTTATTTTTCTGTTATAAATAATTCAACTATTAAATTATAAAAAATTAAGCAAGCATAAAAGCGAAACTGATGCCCTTCATAACTTTCTAAAAGTTGAGTTAATATAAAATTTTATAAAATCACTTAAAAATAAAGAAAATAAGAACATAAATTAGTAGGCACAGTAGATTAAGATATTAGTCAGGGCTCGAAAAACAGCCCGTCCTCGGTGGTCAAAAATTCCCCGAGGACAACGAATTTCTCGAATGCGACGTCCGCGCGGACGGCCATTTTTGTAATTCCAGTATTAATGTAATTCCAGTATTAGTAATCTTAGTAACTACTAATTCATTGTGCAATTTATATATATGTTTGTAATAAATAAGAGAAAATTATATTTTTTTATTTATTTAGAAACAACGGGTTAGTTTAAAAGGAGGACAGGTACATTGCTGGGCAAGCCGTCCTCGGAGACGGGTAACATTTCTGAGTTTTTTCGAGCCCTGATATTAGTAGTTTCTTGAAGTTTGAAATATATTCGTACAAAATATTAAAAAAAAATTTAGTACATGCATGATAATCTTTTAAAACAGAATTAAGCATTGCATAACACTTACTGAAAGACATTCTGACGTACTTATTTAATATTTTATTTTCTGAATGAAAAATAAGTTGAAACAAACCTTTCAAAGAGTTTTTGTTTGTCCCATTCAAAGTGGTTTAATAAAATTCTGGTGATCGTAGGAGGAATCTATAAAAAATTGCAGTGATAAATAAATATTCAAATATATAAATAATTATTCAAATAATAAAGTTATAACAGATCATTTTTGTATATTTTCTCATCATTTAACTGAACCATTTTTTTCTTAGTTCATATTATTTAGACCTAATTCTTTTCACAGTTTGTTTAATGATTTATTGATGGTTGTATTAATGTCAACAATAACAAGCATCCTAAAATCAGGTGAAATATAAAAAACTTCAAGTGTATCCCTCCGCTTATGTAATGTTTATGAGATGATAAGTGAACAGGCTTGATAACCTCCTAGGAAGTCTTATTATTGTGATTTGTGTTTAGATTTAAACCCAAATTTACCAATCATAAGAGTTTTCTGTAATTTAAAAGTTCTAAAAGTACGTGAACTGTAAACAAATTTGAGAAACTTAATATCACAACATAAATAAAAGCAAATGTTTGCCAAGTTTTGAGTGTCATCCTCTTATTAGCTATATGTGCGTAAAATATCAACATATGTTATTTTTTTTGGTAGCACGCTTGCAGAGTTCTCTAAATTTGTTCACTTAATCAAAAGTTTAATTGAAAGAATGTATAATATTATAAATACTACAGGTATAATAATATTGAATGGCTTGCTTTTTTAAACTTAGGAGAAAAAAATAAATCAGAAGTAATAAGCTGGAAGTCTTAAGACAAATTTTAGCCCCCCTAGCGCCACCCATCATTGCATCAAAAATCTTTTTTAAATAAGTTTTGGCAACAGTGAGACAGCAAAATGGGGCATATTTCCATATCGTGATTTGTCGCGCCAACTATAATTGTTAAGGTGCCAAATAGATTTCGAACTTGCAAATTTAAAAAAAAAAAAAAACATGTAGATGTTTGCTTGGGGTTGGCTACGATTTATAAAATTTGAGTAGGTCCCTTTCTGTGATGTTTCTTTTTTAGTTTCTAGCGGGCTGCTGCCCGGAAGTTGCCACAACTTGGCGATTATTCTACCACAGATCACGATACGGAAATCTTCCCGCAAAATGCTTAAAAGATGTATTTTTTTCTTTATCATTTTTCTAAAAAAAAAAAGTTACAAAATTAGGTAAAACTCATAGTCATCTTGTAGTCTACTCTTAGTGTACTCAAGGGTCTGTCTGTGTCTAGGTTTTTTTGAAAGGTACCTATTTTGTGAAAATTTTGGCATAATTTGTGAAAAATTGAAAATTACATTAAAAAGTCAGTACAAAAACATGGTAAAAATATAGATTTATCATTTCTTAAGGGATAAATTAATAAAATTTTAAGAAAAAGTATTTTGTGAAACTACCGTTTTTCCTAAAGTTGAATTTGTGAAACTACCGTTTTTCCTAAAATTGAATTTGTGAAGGTACCGCTAAACGGTAGTAAATTCGGCCTGGACAGATCCCTGGTACTAGACATATTTCTTAAGAATCAATTCTAAGAACAAGAACTGGCAGTTTCTCTTTGCGCCCTGGTGATTTTGGAAACGTGATCAGTAATTGAAGTTTCATAGCAATATCAGCTGTTACTTTTCAGGAGCAATAAAATAAAATAAAATAAATTAATAGGAAGCTAATAATTAGTAACTAGGATCTGCGGCGATAGTTTTTCTTGTCAGTACAATCACCAGGAAAACAATTGTTCATTATCAGTTTACGCTATTAAAGATTTGTGGTATAAAATTGCTAACACTTTTTTTGTCATCGTTGGCCTTTGTTTATGGTATTCGCTTTCGATAGTTATATTCGAATTTTTGGGGTCAAAGGTTTAGTACACATTTTTCTTTCCACAAGAAAAACATTTTAATTAAAAAAAATTGCGTATACAAAAATTTTACCTGGAAGACAGTGTTAACTTCTAGTATACATTCAATCATATGTTGCATTATTTGCTCAGTTGATAAAACAACATACTGAAACTGTTCAGATTCGTCTTCATGTTCAGATGTTGAATCATTATCTGAGCCAATATCACAGAACTCATTAAAATTAGAGTCCATGTTATAAAAATTAAAATGATAATTCGACGCGACAAACCTTTGGACTGTTATTTGGATTTTGTGCATATGACATTTATTAAAGCTTTATGTTTGGCGAGTGAAACCCAGCTTTTAGCTTCCCTAAATTGATCAGTTTCCTAAGCCATTCTCACTAACTGCGGTTCACGCAAATTCGATCGCCTTTGAAGCAGATTAAAAGAGTCTAATTGGTGAAATACATTCCCCTGTGGAAAACGCACCAATCAGGCTCTCTTTTTCTCTTGACGGCGATACAAAAATCTAATAGCGAAGCCATTAAATTTATTTAACTAATTGAAAAATTTCAGCTTGATCTTTTTGTTCGAAAACTATGTCTTTTTGAGAACATGCTTCATGTTTGTAAAATGTCATTTTTATATCAATGGTAATGGTAAAACTTTATACGATAGATGTGTAAACGTTTTCTTAGCACTAGTAATATTGTTTTAACGTGGCAATTATCTTTGCACTTAAAAACCTCCCCCCCCCAAATAAAATTGTTTTATACACCAATGCATGATAAATCAATGGATCAAACAAATCTATATACGTCATTCTACTCTGGAAGTTATGCTTTTAAGTGATGGAGAAGGGAGAAGTAATTTTATAGTTATAGAATTCGCATAAATCTTACTAGAAGATCGTGCTTTTGCAAGCAAAATTCTGCTGGCCAAGACTGTACATGAAGGCAGCTACTGCTCAACACAGTGCAGTCGCAAGACTATATGAGAATAAAAAATATTATATTTTACATCAAATTTTCTGTGATTAAGATCTACAGAAAAAAAAAACACTGTTTAAAATCAAAATTTTATTAAATTGTTGCATTTAGATAATAGCCATTAATCTAGATACTTTTCGTTCTTGTAATTTTTTATTGTTTTAAGCAATTACGAAGTACGATAACAAAAATTAAATACAATTCAATAAATTGAGTATATTATTAATGTAATTAAAATATAAAAAATTATAAATTAAAGAAGACACCACACAACAGCCCACTTTTTCAAATATTCTCTGTTTTTTATATATATAAACTGGTAGCAAAATTTATGCTTTAATAATTTATTCATTTGATGCTATATATAAATATTTGAAAAAAGGAATAATAAAAATAGCACATGTAAAAGCCTTGATAATAAATCGAGTACAATTGTTAGTGTTGACGAAAAGTGAACGAATTCTCCTTACAAATGATAATTCAATAGTTAGTTCTTTTTCACTACAAAAGATTCTTTTAAGAAATTGTAAAAGTTGACAGTTATGCAGAAGGTAAAAATAAATTTTAAGCAAATGAAAATTTTTATGACACAATTTCATTCTTTCATACAAGATAACATATAATCAAAGCGAATAACCATTTTTTTACAGATATAAAAGTTACAGTCGATGCTTAACGACGAAATCGGAAGAGTATTTTTTCGACACAACTACAAAGGATTATATCTAATAGCAGCAAATATTATGCATTGTTATTTTTTTCTTGAACAAACAATTTCGAATTGAAAAAGAAATTACCACCAATATTAATAAATAAATTGTATTCATAAATAAATTATGTTAAACGTTGTTGATGTTTGATTCATTTCTACAGGATGTTCCACAATCACAGATCTAATCATAAGAGATTTTCAAAATTTTTGGTCCAAATTATAGTAAAAAAAAACTTTATCATAAAAGGCAGCAAATAAATATTTAAGAAAGGAAAAAGCCTTATTAAAAGTTGAGAAATATTTATTGAAAACAATGGTTGTAAAAAAACACGAAAACCAGTTTGATTGCTGGAAAAAAGGGAAGGTATTTTTACTAATAACTTTTCAACTGTTCTTTGCTTCCTCCGGCAGTAATGCAGATTTTGATATTATAACAGTGTCTGAATTTTTAATAGGAAAGCGCATCATAGACAACGCCGGTTCACTGTAAAACAAATTTTTATTCAGATCGATTCAAAATGAGAGCTGCTCGGCCTGAATGAGGCGAATCATATATTCTTCTCAGCAGTGTAATGCAGAGATAGTAGACTCGTCAAATACACAAGATACGTATTTATTCCAGCTCTCTTCAGTTATTAAATCATCAAATTTTTAAATCGATTTTTTTTCTCTTATCGTATCAATTTATGACCCGAAATGAACTTTTTTTTTTTTAAATTACACATAATTCTAAAAGTTCATGTAACGATAGTGATTACTGAGCATCCTGAGTTTACAAACATTTCTCTTTTTGTTCACAATCACTAAAGTAAACATGTTGTTAAGAAAAATAAATAAATATAAAAAATAAATACATAAATATAAAAAATAAATACATAAATATAAAAAATAAATACATAAATAAATAAAATGAACAAATAAATAAAATAAAAACGTAAATGTCGAAGTGTTTCTTGAAGTCTTCCTCTTTGGCAAGTTTAAATAGCATCTTTTAGTTAGTTGTCCTTTTTGATTCTTTTCTTGATAGGGTAATAAAGCACTAAGCAAAGTGATTCGAAGAAATCAAACACTGAAACTAAACTCAATCCTAGCCACATTCCCATGTATCCTCCGATGTAGCTGAAAAGTTCCACTTCCTGTAAAATACAAGAAAAATATATCATTTGAGATGTGTCCATTACCATTTTGTGAGGTATTATGCACAGTTACTCACTGCCCTTATTATTTAACAGACGGTGAATGCAATGAAAAATTTAAAGAACGCAAACTCATGTTTTGCCGATGATCTTTTTCGAAGGCGGGCTACTTATCATTATGTTTTTCCTTGTCACCAAGACGAAAGTAAGAGGGAAAAGAGGAAGAACTGAAAGGAAAATCACTTTATTTGTAGATTGTTTATGGGAGGAATAAAATATGTTCTTGTTTTTAAAAAAAACTATTTATCACTAAATACTTTCCCACGAGCAAGAAACAGTCCTACATGTATGTTATAACAGTTAAAATAATCTTTGTTGTCTTGAATAGTCTACTTTTTCCGGAACAAGCTGGAATGAAATGATTTTCTTACCGGTTTTTTACCCAGATTTTACTGTTTTGAACTGGTCATGTAGATTTTTGTTTTCTATAGTAACTTTCGATTTTTTTATTGTATCTTCCGAGGAAGGACCATACAGATTCCCGTTTTTCCATTGCAACCTTCTAGAATGGGCCAAGTAGATTTCCATTGTAACTTCCTAGGACAGGCTACGTAGATAACGTATTACGTACGTGGTTACGTAATTTTGCTTCAGTTTTTGAACGCTGCTGAAGCTTTTCATCTTGAGTACATTGTTATTATTTTTCTTTCTGGTGCCATTTCTTATAATCTTATCAGAGTAGCAATGATCTAAATTTTTTTTGAAGTAATAGCAAAAATTGAAAAATATTCATTTGTATTAAATTATTTGTATTTATAAAAATAAATTTCACTTTAAAGTGAACATATTTGAGAGCAAAAATTATTTTAGGAACGATTTTTTAATGCTTAAGAGAAGAAGAAGAAGCTAATTACTACAAGTTTTTAAGCATACTTGCCAACTTTTTTGGGTTTTACGAGAGAGTTTAGTTTTATATTAAATGTGGTTGCACAACTTTTTGCTCTCTATGTTTGATTCCAGTTTCAACAAATTTGATTTGATGCGCTTTGAATTACCTTTGCATTTAATTAGTTTAAAAATACATAAAGAGGACTAGCTAGATATTCGGAGATGCCAACTGCTCCGGACACGGCAAAATAATTAAAAAAACGGTAATTAACTACCAAGTAAATTTTGCAAATATTTGACTATTTTTGCTTGCTTTTTTAAAAGGCATAGCATGGCATGAGCACTATAAAGTGGGGAATAGTATAAGCCTTCGAATTATTTGGAAATAGTGGTAGATAAAAATCTTCTAACTTCATTTTGTTAAACCAGGAATCACAATTGATAAACTACCACTTTAAAAAATATATTTGCTGTCCGGAGCAAGTTGGCATCTCTGGATATTTTATAGTTTTTCACCTGATGGCGAAAGGTAAATAAAGTATTAGCCTACAATTTCACTCCAATAGTTAGTTTACTACCAGATTGCAAAAGCTTTTTTGAAATGCGTAAAAGTTGGCAGTAACGCTTATGTCCTAAATTATCAACGCTTTCATTTATTAAGATTCGCACAGTCCTTTAAAAATTTAAAAAGTGATATCAACATTGTAATAAAAAAGTTACAAATTTCTTTTTGTTTGCTTTCACTTAAAAATTAAATGCATTAAATACAGATTTTGCAATTAAACATATTTATTTGAAAATGTAAAGCGTGGTGGTGAATACCAATTTATTAAAATAAATTTTTATTTTCTTACTTTAGCTACTTTTATTTTATTTTAGATACAGTACGATTCCTTGGGAAGTTCGAGTTGATTTTATCTACAATATATTCATATACATACATTTGTAATAATGGAAATAATATCTGTTATTGGCAGACTCTTATGCGTATAGATAATAACTTTCTTTTTTTTTTCCCGCCGGAAGTAAATGCTAGAGACGTTATTCTTTTTCAAATTATAAGAAACAAAACAAATCTCGAAAGGGCTTATCATGTTTTGCAGCTGGACAACTCGAATATGGGATGTTTTTCAATCACCACCTTAAATATATAACATTAGAATCTTTGTTAAAAATTATATAAAGTGCATTAAGGGTCTTAAATTTGTCCAAAACTTTATCAAAATCTGACAAATTACCATTGAGGAAAAGAAGGATTACAAGCATACACAAATTTTGGATGGATGGTAAAAATTAAGAGGAGTTGATAGGTAATTATCAAAATTAATTTTAATTATTTAGAAATTCAACAGCTTCAATTTCTGGCAATTACACTGGTTTTGATGTTTTTTTTTCGATCTTACTTCTGTAAATAGCGATGGCTTTCAAAAGCATTTATTTCCTTGATTAAATATTAGCTATGACCCCTAATGTGAAACTTAAAACTGATCTCAATGGCGTTTTAGTTCGTGGTGGGCCAGGGTCTTCTGTCCCTCAAAAGGGTTTCGTCCCCAAGTTGGTACTCATTTTATCGACTCAGAGAAAAGGTGAAAAAGATGAGTCAACCCTAACCGGTTGGAGGATAGAGCCCCAAACCTGTGACACGAAAGCATGAAACGCTACAACCTTGCCAGATTTAATTTAATTTATGACAAAAGTTCTAAAAAAAAAAAGGAATTAGGAATGGTAATTATGGAACATTATGTATATGAGCTGCCCCCCCCCCTCAGCTTATGCAGAACTAAAATTTAATATGCTTATTAATAGTAAACTATTTTTGTTTTCACTGATTAGAGTTTTCTAATAAAATGAAATTATTATTGGCTTAAAATAAACCTTTCAATTTAAATTGTCTAAAACTTACCCTATACTTTGGCTCATAAATGCGTTCTGTTAATCTGAAGTTTCGAAAAAAAACTTGGAGGGTAATGAATGCACTTCTGAAAAATATAGCAAACATGTAAACATCAATGTAAACAAATGTCAAGAATTTTTCAATCTAATGATATAGTCAATCTAATGATTCAATCAAATTTTTTAATCTAGTGATTCAATCTAATTATATGTACAATTGAATCAATCCGATTGTATAATTTCATTTCACAATTGGATTATTCAATTTGGAATACATGAATTTAAATTTTTTTAAATAATTTCTTAAAGCAACATAATGTTTTCTAAAGTCCTGAATAAGCATTTGTTTCAATCAATCTCTTATTACAATACTTTTTACAATATTATTTTTTTTAGTAATATTTCGACGTTTTATCAGCGTTCATACAGTCTCTTTGATGTATTTTAATCAACAGTGTTTCTTTCTCACACTTTCAATTGTCGTCATTTATCATGCATGTATTGGGAATATTAAATAAAATTCCATTTGATAACACTTTGTAGCATCATTTTTTTATTTTTTTTTTGACAGCATCCCTTCTTTCGTACATGAAATTTTTGAACGGATCTTTGATATTTTCGCGTCGATGATTTCAAATCTGTAATCAATTTTTCTCAACAAGTTCAGTTTTTTTTGCAATTTAATAATGTATTCCTAACTAGGATGTTTTAAAATTCACTTGAATGACTATTAAGTGTCTTCACTTCTCTGCAACATAAGAAGTGGTAGGAGAAGGCGATAATACATTTCAGCTTATGATGAAATACGCTAAGTTAGCAGTTTGTTTTTGCTTAAGTGTTATTTTTAAGAAACAATTAAGTATTTTACATAAAGACTTGTCTGTATGCAAATCTACTCGTTTTTATAGACTCGTACACTCAGTCAAAAAATAAATTAAAAATATTATTTTGAGAAACAAAGTATGTAGCTTGTGTATTTTTATTTCTCTTATTCAATACATTATGGTATTAAACGAATGACACAAATGAGGATCTATCCTTTTAAAAAGACTCTAGAAAAACTTTGATCTCTAGTTTTAGTTTATTAAACTAGTGATATTGAAATGTAAGGCATTATCTTCATGATGTGGAGTTGTAATGAATTATGGTATGTAGGGAAAAAAATTGTTATATCCGTAAACTTTTTTTGTTATCATAAAATCGTTTGTTTCTTACTTACTTGCAAGCTTCATCCTTTTTTTTACACTGAAAATAAAAAGAAGTAAGTTGAAGTACGAGATTTGAAAAAAAAAAAATGAAATTGAAAAGTAAAGTCAAAAAGTAAAGAGAAAAGTAAAGCCGGAATGCAAAGAGATAATTTTTTTTTTTATCAACCTGTTTAAGAAAATGTTAATGATCATATTTTTTTTACATTATTTTAACTAGTGCAAATTAAAAATAAATAAATTCAAATCATACCTAAATTTTGAGATTCTTTTCCGAGGTACAATCAAAGCTCTCGCAAGTTTTGAAAAAATTTGAAAACTGATTTTAATATTTTTAATTCTTTTCAGAATATTTTTTTTCCGACTCAGTATCTGATTTTAGAAAGATTCAATTCTGCCCATTTTTCATATTTTAAATTGAGAACAAGCTAAAAATAAATGGAATCAAAATCAAACTTGAATTTGATGACTATTTTTCGAGCTATATAAAACCAAGCACTAAGATGCTTTAAAAAAAAAATGGTAATTTGATTTTTATGCGCTTAATTCAAAGAGATTATTTTTTAAATCATTTTTCCAACATTTGTAGCTGACTTAAGAAAATGACGATTGCACATTTTTTAATAATTTCACCTGAAAGAAATTAAAAATAAATGAGAAAATCGAAATTTAAATTTTCTAACGGCTTGGTTAAGTTGTCAGGCACAAAATTCTACATTGATTATGCTCATTTCACTTTTTATTGAATTCGATTGGAATCGATTTAAAATAACGGGAAGGAATATTTTTTAAGTTACTGCAAAAGTTTAGTTCCTGTCCGAATTGCAGGAAGAGTATATTTGCAAAGGAATTATTATCGTCAATTTTAATGTGATCAACTGACAAAACGATTAAAATCTAACATCTTTTCTGTATGGCCTTTATCATGTCTGGCACGAACTTTTGCAATTACATGATATTTTAATAATTTTCCTTACCAAGTGATGAAGGAATTGTAGCTCGTCGTATTTCACTTCATATATTTCCTCGCTAGGAAAAAAAATCATCACTGAATTTTTTGAAATAGATAAATAAAAGTATAAACAGCAAACATATGTACCAGAGTAGTAACATTTAAAAAAAGTTGCAGGATATTTTCAACGTTTTGTGCTTTGTATGAAAATTCTTTCGTTTATATCTAAACTTTTCTTTTAATGTATGATTCTCAGTTTTGTAAATGTGAATGAAAATTGTGCTCCCCCTCTACACGTGAATATTTTAAAAGTTCACATAAAGCGCCACCTTGCTGAAGTTTTAAAAATTGATTTATTTTATGACAAGCCAAATTTAGCAAAATTCTGAAAGCAGTAGTTCACCACTCTATAAATAATTTGCAAAAAAACATAGTAGTTGGCAGTTGCATTTTTTGTTTCTCCAATGCTCAGCATTTCTTATGCTGGATGTTAAAATGCGTTTGATCGAGTCTGTCATGCAGGACTAATTAATAAATTAATCAAATTAAAATTCAGTAGTGATATTATTTTACTACTGAAAACATTTTAACAATAGAGCATTTAAAATTAATGATATACTCTCCACAAAACGTAACATCAAAGCTGGGCTGCCTCAAGGAAGTATCCTTGGACCCATACTTTATCTCTTCTACAATCAAGATTTTCCAATAAACAAAAGTTATCATAATAGCCTTACTGTCTTTTTTGAAGATGATACTGGCATAATAGTTAAATCCAAAAATAATTCAATAAAAAAACTACAAGACAAAATAAATATTTTTGAAACCTGGTGCACAAACTGGAAAATAGATATCTATGCTCAAAAATCCAACCTATTAATAATTAAAAAACCCAGGAAACAAACCATTCAAAATGATCTAACATTTTACGATAATCAAATCCCTATAGTAAATCATGCCACCTTCTTAGGGCTGACAATCAACAGCAAATTAACTTGGGATGATCACATAAAATCAATAGTGGCTGAAGCCCATGGTATTCATAACAAACTCAATTGCCTATTGGGCCCTTATTCAAAAATGTATTTAAAAAAAAGGTTGCATTTATATTACATAAATCAGACCAATTTGAACTTATGCATCCCCCGCATGGTGCAATTTTAATAAAAATCAAGCTAAGAAATTAAATACCTTTCAAAATCAATTACTCAGAAAAATGTGCGGCCTACCATATTTTATAAGAAACACCGCAATTCACAGAGATTTCAAAATTAAAACCCTTACTGAGTCCATAGTAGAATTAAACACAATTTTATAAGAAAGCATTAAAATGTAAAGCAGCAAATTTCAATAAAATATTTGAAGCAGAAATGCTCAGAGAAGATACTAAGATTAGACCCAGTGCTCATTTCCTCCCCAGCGATGCAATACTATCGAAAAAATTTAATTAAACTTATTACTTATTACCCCCCCCCCAAAAAAAGGGCTTTTTTAAGGCCCGAATACCTAGATTTAATTTTACACAAGACCTTTCCAAGGGCCAAGTTAATTCGGATCCTCACCACTATCTTTGATAGACGCTAAGCTCAATATCATATAGGCAAAACACAATATCATATAGGCGCAAAATCAAGATCACGATGGAAAGGTAAAAGGACCCTTCGGGGCCTAAAAGCCTAGGGTAATTTTCCAGACTATGACTGTGCTGTTTCCTGAATGCAATGTGTTAAAATTTTTAAGGTCAATGAAATAAAACTGGGATTTCATAATAAGAAATTTTTTTTTATAAAGGGATTGCAAATTTGAGAAACCAAAAATAATGTTTCAAATTATTCATATCTATTAAAAAATTAGTTCAAAGAAGACACATATGTGAGTAAAAAATTGTAGGTAAGTTTAGGCAATCTTCAAGTAGAAGCAAAATTCAAATATTTTTCAACAGCTTTGAGAAAATGTAGTAACTATTTTTTTTCTCCAGGGAAACCCTGAAAAAGTAATCAAATGCTTGCGAGTGGCTATTATTACTTGCAATTAAAGGAACAGTATGATACAAAAATGTCACCTTTTGAGAAAGTGTTGCTTATTGTTATACTGCTTATACTGCCCCAAGCCTTCCAAAAGTATGTGACAAATTTTCTTTTATTTCGCAAATCAGAAATCAAAAAGATCTCAAATGTAATGAACAATTCTTTTGACTTACTGGCATGCAGGATGACACATTGAATTACAATGCTCTAAAATTTCCTTCGTCATAGTTGTTTCATCTGCAAATTTTATATCAAAATTAAGGATCAAGTACTGTGAGTACAAGTAAGAATTAATTAATGATAAAATGTGAGTAACTTTTCATGCAATAATTTAAAAAAATAATCGATTTAAAGCTTTTGCATGGTTAAGTTTTTCGCTAAAATTTAGTAGTTATTAAAAATGTCGAAACTTTTACTTTAAAAGGAACATTAATTAAGCAATAAATCAAGCTTACCCTCTTCACAAAGTTCCTCCATGTGCGAATACGCAATTTGATCATCAACGCATAATCCTGAAGAACGAATTTTGTCCAATTTACAATATTCAATACATTCCTGTATAAACAAAATTAAGTTAACGAAGCTAAACATTTCATAACCAAAAGCTTAATTTTAAAATATAAAATAAAGGAAATTGTTATTGATCCAAAATTTAAAACCGTCTACGGATTTATTAAAAAAAAAAAGCTTAATCTTGTAAATCCTCCCACATTCATTTGAGCATAAAAACTAGAGAGCTAATCATGGTTCATATGCAATATAGTAATAAAATGCGAAAAACTACAGAGCTTATCATGGTTAATATGCAATATAGTAATAAAATGGGAAAAACTATACAGCTAATCATGCTTAATATGCAATACAGCAATAAAATGGGAAAAACTATAGAGCTAATCATGCTTAATATGCAATATAGTAATAAAATGGGAAAAACTATAGAGCTTATCATGGTTAATATGCAAAATAGTAATAAAATGCAAAAAACTATAGAGCTTATCATGGTTAATATGCAATATAGTAATAAAATGGGAAAAACTATAGAGTTTATCATGGTTCATATGCAATATAGTAATAAAATGGGAAAAACTATAGAACTAATCATGGTTCATATGCAATATAGTAATAAAATGCGAAAAACTATAGAGCTTATCATGGTTAATATGCAATATAGTAATAAAATGGGAGAAACTATAGAGCTTATCATGGTTAATATGCAATATAGTAATAAAATGTGAAAAACTATAGAGCTAATCATGCTTAATATGCAATATAGTAATAAAATGGGATTCTTATTTATTATTAAAAATGCCTCAATGGACAATTGCAGCATCTCTTAAATTTTCCAAATTATAGTCATTACTTCTTAAGATTGATTTCCTGATTACGAAAATATAATTTTTAACTCTGACAAATAAATATTTATTTAATTATTAATATTTTAATTTGAGCGAAAACGCCCTCACTCGAAAACGACCGCTGATTGGTGTGACGTCATTAGAGCCTTACTCCTCACGACCTTCCCGTTGTTATTATGTATTTTCTTTCTTGCGGTTTTAACTAGCTCTTCTTTAACTTATTTTTTCCAAATTTTCCCGCGTGTATTTAAATGCGTATTTAGCAGCAAATATTTTGAAATCTATTGCATATATAGAATCAAAATGGAAGAGGGGTTTCAAAAAGCTCAAACGGACAATTTGCCGCAAGTTACTGAAGAGATGATTATGGATTTTTTTCGAACGAACCAAGATTTCATTTCGCCTGAAATCAAAGGCATAAAGGCTCAAAGGTATAAATTTGTTTATTTATAAACTGTAGCTGTAAATAAGGGCGTCGGCAAGGAGGTGCACTTACACTACCCTGGATTTTCTTTAAGCAATTAAAAATAAATAGAAAAGCAATTTAGTTATAAAATTTTATGTAAAAAATTGATTAATCAAACAAGAATTGCAATCATACAGAATAGTTTTAATCTTTTTTTTTGTGGGGATGGTAGTTTGTTAAAGGGTTGCACCCCCCTATATTTTATTCTACCGGCGCCCCTGGCTGTAAATAATTTTGTGTGTGAAAATGGAACGGCGATTTGTTATAACACATATAGGTACACGTTAAAATATAGCAAGGATTTAAGTATACTAAAAACATCTTTCCACTTTCATAAAAGTATAAAACTAAACGCTATTCTTACACACTAAATTATTATTACTCACAAAAACAAATAATTATACTTACTCACAAAATTATTATTATAAACGTTATACTTACTCTTTTATTAAAATTATTTTATTAAAAATTAATTTTAATAAAATGTATTATTTTATTAAAAATTAATTTGAATTAAAGTTATTATTTTATTAAAGACCAATTATAAACAACTTTGTAATAATTACAATCAATTTTATTAAAATTAATTTAGTTAAAAATTAATTGAAGTCAATTTTATTAAAAATAATTTATAAACGATTTTATAAAAATAAATAAGCTATTATTTTTATTAAAAATTATTGTTTTATCAAAAATTAATATTTAATAAAATAAAATTAAAGAAAATTAGATTCTAATTTATAAAAAAAATTAAAGAAATAGTCAGAGGCAAGCTAGTTATAGAATATTTTTACCCTTTCTACTGTCAAACATAAATACACATCTTCAATTTTAGTATATTTTACTTTAACTACACCTGCTAATGTTTTTTTATCGAATTTTTTTATTAAATTTAAAAATAAGTTTTGCTTCATAATATTTTTTAAAGTGTTAAATCCAAGGTGTAAATAATAACATGAACCATTTTGAAAGATACTGGTACATTTTATGAATGATGTATTAAAAATCAAAAAGATTTTTATTACATTATATTTTAAAGCGTCTAGTTATGCAGATAGTGTGCATATTGAAGGATTTAAAAAAATATAATAGTTTTTATCCCTATTCTGTAAAAAAAAGAAAAAATTAATGTATACTAAATTTTATATTAAATAACTATTTCATAATTTAAGGTTTCCAGAAACTTTTGGAATTTTTACGGAAAAGAAAGATATGAAATAGCGATTAACACAAACTAATATTACATGGACATAGGAAAGCTATAAAAAACTTCTTCTTCTTTATCGACACTATGGCCTTGGGGAGGCCAGGTCTGTCTCAATTGGTTGTTTAGTCTAATAAGATTCTGTTTTTCAGTTTTTAAATCATCTTTTTCACACATATATATATATATATATATATTTTAACTTCAGATCAGCAAGACAAACATATGGGGATAATGCTATAGGCTATGTGCAAGTTAAGCGAGAAAGTGATATCTGCATTGTTAAAGGGAAAATGACTCCTGAGCATAAAATAAAAACCAAAGCATATGCAATAACTTTGACATGTGATGAATCTTCTGGGGTCATAAACTCATTAGTGTGCGATAACTGTGCAGCCAGCGCAGGAGGATGCAAGCACATGATAGCATATCTTTTCTGGGTTCACCGAAAATGTTCGCTACCATCTCCAACAGAAATAGAATGCTATTGGAAAAAATCTAAACTTTCATCAGTTGGTTCATCCCAAAAATTTATTCGTGCTTCTAGTTTAGGTAAAAAAGATATCAAAGATCTTCCCCCAAAGTGTCCTTCTATTTTAGAAGCAATACACTTCGATTTTAAAATATATTTTTAAAAAAACAAACGACGTTCAACTAGGCACATAAACAAGCGTTAAATCACCAAGGAGAAAAAGTGTAAACAAACGCGAGTCAGGCTCGAATGGCGTCACTTTCTTAAAAGTCACGTGACTTCCTTTTTAAACTGAAAACGAAAGTACACGATTTTTAATTGCTCTTAATTAAAAAAGTAGCATTTTTTGGGAGGTAAAAAGATGTTTTTCAGGACTTTTCCATCATTCTGAATTCATTAAGAACACAAAAAAAATTGACTGCAATTGTCCATTGCTGTTTATACCCCCTGCAAACGCATTCAAAATATTTAGGAGGACATCTAAGAAAATTAATGTGTGATAAGGGATAGATAACTTAATATTTTCTACAAGAAAAACTTTTTTTGACTTTGACATCGAAATATTTTTCCAGCATCATCAATTAATGACTGTAAATAATGATTTACGTAAATGATTTTGGTTTTATTTAGTGGGGGGAATAGCGCGCAAGTCATTAAAATCTGGAATATGCTTAATATACCTTAAGTTACAAAGTACCAAAAACTAGAATTAACCCTTTCCACTAGAGAGGTGATTGTCAGTTACCACTATAAATTACTCACCACTCTAATTGCGATTTTTTTTTTATCTTCATGTTTAGTTACCACTTCATTCAGTGATCTCCGGGTATTATAAGGTAAGTTAGAAAAAACTCTTTCCAATTGTTAGTGGTTGCGTCCATTTTTTAAACTGTTGAAAGGACTTCGAGTGCAAAGGGTTAAAATAATTAAGCAACGAGCAATTTAAAATTGAATAAAAATTCTGTATTTACCACTTCTGTCAGAGGTCCTGTACCATTGTTTCTTTTCCACATTCGAATGTAGTCAGTACAGTTTGTACTATAAGGATATGGCAATCTTAGAACTTCAGTCTAAACACAATAATTAAGTAATTAGACATTACGATGAGTTTACATGTAAAATGACTACTAATGTAGTTTGACTATTTCTTTCAAGTAGTTTGACTATTTCTTTTCCTCTCCACTAAACTTCACTGGCGAGGGAATGGAGACCGACAGGAAACGTTTCTTTACATATGCTTTTAATGAATTTTATTTGATTTTCAAAAATAAACTGATTGCTTGATCTAACCAATTATTACTTCAATAATAATCTATCATCATTCGTCTCCTATTCAATCTAATCAATAATATCTCCATTCAGCGGAATAATATATCATTATTCATCTCATATTCAATCTAATCAACAATATCTCTATTCAGTGGAATAATATATCATTATTCATATCATGTTCAATCTAATCGACAATATCTCTATTCAGCGGAATAATATATCATTATTCATCTCATATTCAATCTGATCAATAATATCTCCATTCAACGGAATAATATATCATTATTCATCTCATATTCAATCTAATCAACAATATCTCTATTCAGCGGAATAATATATCATTATTCATATCATATTCAATCTAATCAATAATATCTCCATTCAGCGGAATAATATATCATTATTCATCTCATATTCAATCTAATCAGCAATATCTCTATTCAGCGGAATAATATATCATTATTCATATCATATTCAATCTGATCAATAATATTTACTTTATTCAGCGGAATTTTTTAAAGCATGTAAAATAGAAGACCGTCACTCAATCGCAATGTCATGCATAAGGTTCACGGTATTTTAGATTCTCTATTATTTTTTTTCGGATGAAATTATATTGATGCAATTCTGCAATTAGCATTTTTTGAAAGGTAGTTTAGTATTATATATTTGTCTGTTTTTAGATTTGTGATAAATATCTTTGGTTTTTCGTAATTGTTTTAAGTGTCAGAAGTAACAGAACACAAAACAGAACGTATGTAACAAAAAATTGTTTTAAGCATCATTCAGTTTGCCCCAAGCAGAAAAGTAACTTGGGAGCTCGTTGGACCAATATTCACGAATCTTGGCTCAATAAGTGTTCAACGGGCCGTTATTATTCTGATATTGGCTCTAAATAGAATTGTAAGATTCACTCGATAATTTATATTCATTGTTTAGCCAATATAGGACCTTATATTGACCTTTAGGACCAATATTAAAATTTCTAGGCATCCTAATACTGGTACCTCGGTGCAAATTCTTATAGTGCCCATATTGAGCCAATCTTGAGCCTAACTGATTAGAGCTAAGGTAAAATTTTTGCTAGGAGTTTTTCATTAGTTTAAGCTATAATAAAATTAAATTTAAAAAAAATATCTACTAACAGACAATGTACTTTTAAATGACTTACTCAGAACCATAAATCGTATAATTTTAATACTTTACATTTTTGAAAATAAAATCTAAAGAAGTTTTAAAAATTATCAAAGATTATTTTTTCTAAATTTAATAAAGAAACACGTTCATTTTCAAACTTAAACTAAAATGTTTAGTTTTGATAAGTATCATCAAAAGTTTATTAAGCACAAAAAAAATAGAAAGCGCAAATTAAAAATTTAACCAAAATTACAAAATGGAGAGGGATAACTAGTAGATGGGCTATTAATCAATACGCTTCTCTTAAAATATTTTCATGAGTGGTAGACAATTAAAAGTTTCCAATTAGTTAAATTAGTTTTCCCATTTTTCGGTAAAGTTACCAACATTTTAAACGCCTGACCACTAGAGCGCTGGAGCAAATATTCATTTCATATTGAATTCTAAATCATTTAAACTAGTTAATCATTCGTAGTAGTGTTTAAAATAACTTCGAAATCAAATTTCCAATACATAGAATAATACCACGCCTTCTAACTTCTTACGCTTCTTAGAAAAATTTCTTCCGGTATTAGCTAAGTTTATGCTTTAATGATTATTCATAATTCATATATGATTATTCATAATATCTCTATTATGAATAATCATATATGAAGTAATCATATATGAATAATCATATATTAATTATGATATCGTAATTCATATATGATTCATATCATAATTCATATATGATTCATATCATAATTCATCTGTTCATAATTCATAATTCATCTATTCATAATTCATCTATTCATAATTCATCTATTCATGATTAATCTATTCATAATTCATATATGATATCATAATTCATATCATAATTCATATATTCATAATTCATATATGATATCATAATTCATATCATAATTCACATATTCATAATTCACATATTCATAATTCATATATGATATCATAATTCATATCATAATTCATATATTCATAATTCATAATGATTATTTATAATTCACTTTTTTTATAAATTTGATTTAAAATTATTTTTTACATTAACTACTCGTAAACAGAACCTGACTAAGGCAGGGGCATTTGGGGCCCCCCACATCAGAGGGGGCCCCCCAAATTGAATAGAAAGTTTATTTTACGTGTCCTTCTTTAAAGAACTTTTTTTAAAACAAAATATCAGTGCAGTGTAAAATCTATCAGTTTTACGTTAGCTTCTTCATTAATCTATGGTATGAACACAATCTATGTTTCGTAAATCCATGGCTTTTTAGGAGGGAATTCAGATAAATTTTCGCAGTTACGATGAACAAATTTGGCCAATCAGAAACCTGTATTTTTACATATCGCAAAATGTGATATGTTTACAAAAATACAGGCTTCTGATTGCTTAATTGAGTCATCATAATTGAGAAAATTTAGCTGAATTCCGCCCTAAAGTCAGCAAAGAAATGAATTTCTCACAGGTGGATTACAAGTTAGCAATCAAAAAACTGCATTCAGCATGATGGACATAGAATTGTCAGAAAATCAATAAAATGGACAGAACGCTATTTTATCTGACCATTCGGAGGGGGCGGGCGGGACTTTATAGCTATTTTAGGCTCTAATCAATTTTCTTGCTGTCTACAATGACGTGAAAACTTTAAATACCTCCATAAAGCTCGGTTCTTCATTACTGAAGTAGAGAAGCAGAGGGGGGACCCAAGGAAGTTTTTGCTCAGGGCGCCAATTAGGCTAAGTCGGGGCGCCAATTAGGTAAATGTACATGATTCGAAAGCTTATTATAAAAAGTCACTTTATTCGAACTCTCTCGTGGTGAGGATTTTAAAATATTGGAAAAATTACCAAAAAATTGTGTAAACTTTTAGTTTTTAATTGTTAAAACCACTCAATAAAATATTTTGTAAAAACCGTAGTAGTTGGCTGCCCCGTAATACACAGAAGCATAAACTTATCCACCATTAGCATAATTTTTTTGTAAAAGAGCTTTAAAAGTTGGAAGCCTCGTTATTGTTAAAGAAGAGTTATTCTCATGCTCTTTCACATGATTGAAAGCCATCTTGAATATTATTTAAAAATCCTTGAATGGGTAACTAAAAATACAGGATTTAAGTTATAAAATATGGATACAATTTAAAGAAGGATTACTTTTCAATTCAAGTTTCAATTAAATAAATTGATTAAGAAGACGAAAATTTTTTAATTACCATTGAAACATATGCTTTGTATGCATATCCTCCTTTGAGAATTACACCTTCCTTAAAAGGGTTAACGAGACGTTTTCGGTTATGAACTGTGGCATAGATAATTACTGGATCACTATGGAAGAAGTACTCATAGGAGAAAGTGAGTAGGAAAAAATTAATACCTATAAGAAAGAAATTACTTTCTAAATTATTTTGGGTTTATCTATTAAGAACGAGATGTTTTCGGTTATGAACAGTGGCATAGATATTACTGGATCACTATGGAAGAAGTACTCATAGGAGAAAGTGAATAGGAAAAAATTAATACCTATAAGAAAGAAATCATTTTTAATATTATTTTAGGTTTATCTATTAACCCTTTAATGGGCCCTTTATTTCTAGTAAAGGTAAATTAAAGTATTTTTGGAATTGAAATTGTTTTAAGAACAGTAATTGATATTAAAAAAAAAACTCATTTAGTTTATAAAAATGCGATTTTTTGGTGATAAATATATTTAACATGACCTATTAGGAACTTACTGACTTTTATTTTTCCTTATTCATAAAATAAATTCCTTAAATGCTACAAACTTCAAAAGGAATTACGTATTTTATAACTTTTACACGTTTTTTGAAAGTGACAAATGGTTACCAATTTCATTCAAACTCACTTCAAGAAAGCTGAAGTTATTGAAAAACGGAAATCTAAATTGAAAGTGGTAAAACGTGGTGGTAAGTGTACTTACCACCACGGGGTTAAAGGGTTAAGAACGAGATGCTTTCGGTTATGAACAGTGGCATAGATAATTACGGGATCACTATGGAAGAAGTACTCATAGCAGAAAGTGAGTAGGAAAAAATTAATACTCATTAGAAAGAAATTATTTTCAAAATTATTTTGTGCTTATCTATAAAATACTAGTAGATCTTATGAGCAGGAAAAATACCAGTAGAAGTGTTAGCTAAAACCAGATTGTAAACTCATTAAAAAAATGTTTTGCATAGTTACGAATTGTGACTACTTGATCAAATTAAAACAATGAGAAATAATACAAATAATTTCACATAAAGCAAGCAATCACTTTTGCAAATTACAAAATACTGTTTAAAATATAATTGTAAAAATATTTTAATTTCATGAAGAAATTTCGGCTGAAAATACTGAATAGACTATAAATTTCAAAAATGATTGTGAAAAGTATTAGAGTAGTACTCCTGTGTTAACCCTTAGACGCAAAATTTTCATTAAACGTAATTTTACGTTTAATTTCTGCAGACCAGTGGAATTTGTGCTTGCAGTGATGCTGATGAAGATACTGAACATATTCTTCTTCACTGTAGTCTCTATGCGAGTGCCCGAATGAATTTAAAGACTGATTTGAGACGTCTTTCAATTTGTTGGCCACCTGTCTAATCAGAACTGGTCAAAAGTATTGAAAGTCTTGCGGCCTTGCGGAATTTTGTTTTTAATGTAAATTTTTCAAATTTTTCTCCTTTTGTTTTCTACTTACAACTGTAAGCCTCATGCTATACTTTGTGGTGCATGAGGAGTTTTAAGTCGTTTAAATAAAAAAAAAAAAAAATAAATAAATAAAAAAATAAAAAAAAAAATAAAAAAAAAACGTAATTTTCATACTTTTTTCATTATTTTGTATTAATTTAGTTCCTAAATAGTTCCTAAAGTTCCTAAATATAGCAATAAATATAGTAATATAGTATCCTAAATATAGTAAGTTCCTAAATATAGCATGAGACGTTGGTGTCTTTTTAAAATCAAGGTAAAATCTTCCTAACAATAACTTTTCTAAAATTTCCAGTTATTTTGTTCTGAAGAGAAATCGTTATTCCTTACTGAAATTTCTTTAATTTACAAATCCAATATTGATAAATTTCTGAACATGAACGAAAAAAATATTTTCAGACCAACGTTTTTGGATTTTGTGTTTTTGTACTAATATCCGATTATCTAGAGAATTTTTTTAGTTACTATTAGACTGTTTTTTATTTTCGAAAAAATACAAAAAAATATTTTTAGTTGTAATTAAAGTGCCAGAAAAAATATATACATAAAAGAGACAGAAGTGTCTCCCACCTATGTCAAAGGGTTAAAAGATTGTAATGAAATTACAAAATATTATTGTAAATTTAATTGCAAGTATAAAAAGGTTTCAATTTCATAAAGGTTTCCATCTGAAAACACCAAGTCGCTTATAATGGTAAAAATAAATAAATTAATTAACTAATAAATACTCACGAAAAGAATTAGGGTAGAAGTCATTTTTGGCGTCAGGTTCGTTTAATTGGGAATCAATTGTGTAACAAAAAGTTGGTTTGGAATCTGTCGTTACGAATGGAAAACGGCGAATACTGCAAGAAAAATTGCACTAAGTTATGCAATTATAAAAACTGATACTAATAGTAAGAAGTACAGCCAATTTATTAACTTTTCTTTTTAGTTTATGTGTACTAGAAAAAAAACTGACCATCCTGATTAACTTTTAATCTAATGATCGAAACTTCACGTTCTGGAACTCAATCTTAATGGTTCAATGGGGTAATTCGAATTTTTGTCCCGTTGCATATAGGGGAAGTCGGAAGCTCCTTAAGAGTGGTTCCCATAGTTAGGCCATTAAAGTGGTTTAAAATTCGGACCCTTTAATGTTAATTTTATTTTTGGTGTATTTCGCCATATCTTCAGAACTTTTGAAGCGAATTTAAAAAATATTTTGCTCACAATCATAAAATTGGCTTATTTAAAGATAATTCAATACAAAAAAAAAACTTTTTGTAAATATTTTTTATTTTTTATAATTTTATTTGACATTAGTCGAACAAATTTTGAATTGTGAGACATATAATTTTTTTTATTATTTTAAAGAGTGTAATTTTATATGACAAAATACAAAATTTGTGCGAAATCAATCGAATAGTTCCTGAGAAACTGAATATTGAAAAAGTCGCATTTTAACTTCGTTTAACTCGTTAACGTCTTCTTGTCTACTGAGGCCCTATTCATTTTGAAGTGCTGCTTTGAGATGGTAAGCGGCGAAGCTTTAATCACTTAAAAACAAAGAGAAAATAGCTAGTTTTGACCACTACTGTTTTTACTTGGACATTTAACTGGGTGCTTGATGCCCTGAAGCGGCTCTTTACCCATCCATCATCAAGGTATAAGTAGTGGTAATTGACATTAAGAAATATGTTAGATAGCAACAAATGGTGCCAGTAAATAATAATAATTAAATGCTTAAGTATAACACAACAATGACAAAGAGGCAATCTTGCACAAAATGTCAAAGATTATTCAAATTTGCATGATTGGGAGTTAATGATTGAAGTAGTGCAATAAAAAAGTTGAGATCAATTCTGCTTTGATTTTACAGGATAATTAATTTTATATTTAATACATTATAACAGACGGGACAATCTCATTTCTGTAAAAAAAATTCTAATTATGAAACACTTGCTATTTTAATTTTTCTTTCTAGTAGAAAAGAAACTCTTCTTTTAAAAAAAAAGACACTAGGGGCAAATGGTTAAACATTTTATGATAAACTGAACTATCTCAGTTTTGAAAAATAAACTTTAATTATAAAACACTTGTGGTTTCCCTTTTCCTTTTTTTGATAAAAAAGAACCTTTTTTTTTGGAAAATACCTTCCTTTAAAAAGAACTGTAGGTACTAGTGGGTTAATATGTTATGATAAACAGAACTATCTCCTTAAACTTGAACAGTTTACTTGTTGGACTCTGATTTTGCACTGATGGAAAAAGTGCCTTTAGGAAAAATGTGGTTGCAGGTTTGTTTACAAATGAAAAGTTTCGTTTGGAAAGTTTCTCCAGAAGTCATTTTGATAAAAAATGCTTCAACGGTTTGATTTCAGAACAGGAAATATGTCACAAGATTTATAATTTTATGCAACTAATAGACTTTGGTTGATGATATTAAATTTTTCAAATTGTTAGTGCGAAAAATGAAAGATTTGAGGTATCAGTTTTTAACATTTTTAAAAAAAGAGACATTTTTCCAAAAATGAAACAATGTCATATAAATGGTCATTTCTGAAACACTTGTGGTCTAACTTCTTTCTTTTTTGTTGATAAAAATGGAACCTTCCATTAAAAAGATGACTAGGCTCAAATGGGTTAAAATATAAAAATAATCATCCCTTTTCTGCGAAATAAAGTTAAAACATTTGTGAATCGACTTAACATAGTTAGGATTTATTTTGTATATATATATATATATATATATATATAGAGAGAGAGAGAGAGAGAGAGAGAAGAAAAGCTGGTTCGAGCTTATTTTGTCTCAGTTGCCCTAGGGCACTTCATACAGAGAAAAGCCTTTACACGGTTTTTTATGGACAGTTCGATCTGACCATGAAGATAAATCAGTTAACGAAAGAGCTTTTAAATACGAAATCTAGTAAAATTAAGAAAGTGGTAGCAAATATACGTCTAAAATTTTTTTAAAGTTATGAATATAATTGGTTTGTCTTATTCACTTGTCAACCACTACAGATTCAATTCTCAAATATATATGACAAATTTCTCTCAATTACTTTTAAATAGGAAATTGGGTTCAAGCTCTCAACTGGTTGTAATGCTACCTAAATGCTGCATAATTCAAAATGTCTTTTAATTCAACTTGTAAATACTTCATGATGAATGGGTTAGGGGCCGCTGCGCGGCCCAGGCACCCAGTTTTAGTTAAATAAAGAAAAGAAAAGCTCTCAACTGGTTCACTTTTCAAATAGTCTGCGCCGACAACTTATAAATTACCGTGCGGAGGCTTCCTGATGTAGGAGGTGATGGAAGTGTACGCTTCGCAGACTAGTACTCTTTACAACCTCATATCAAGTCAAATCAAAAGCGGGCTGGAATCCCGCTCGATGCATCTTTGTGCTGTCTTACTCTTAATCGTGTTATCTATCCTTCTACTCGACTAAGGCTTATAAGGTTTTATTGAGCACGCGAGCTTGCAAAAGCAGGTTGTATCAATAAAGAGAGAGTCCTGTTTCCTCCTGATTTGCTTACGAACCTGCAAGGCAGATCTTTACCATCAACGATCTTGGTGCAATTAGCTATGATTTCTTCTGTAGGAGCCATATAGATCACTTCCCTCCAAGAACTGCTAGTGAGCAAATCTTCGAGGGCTGTCTCCATATTAGGAACCTAAATATAAATAAGATGAGACAGAATTTATCCACACTTATCGTGAAGTTTTATCAACAATACTTCAAAGTCTGAAGACTTGATTACACCTGTGGTTTAGTGATTGGGCGAAATTTGAAAAATGTTTTTCCTCGATGCACTATATCCCTATCTAATAACATGGAAAAACCGGTTTTGATATGAGAAGAAGAATATACAGTTTGTCTAAAATAAGAACTCCTCCAGACATTCGTCTGGACCTGTGGCGGTGACTATGGTAACGAGATCTGACTATTTCAAGTAGGGGTGCGGAGTCACTATTTTGGAGTAGTTTCGGCTCGGGTCGACGAGAGAAAGATAATCTATTTCTCCGGTCTATTGTGTTAGTCCTAGAGTGAAGCTACCTTCCCTAAAATGAGCCATTCTTGTTTCCATAGCATCAGACGGCCTCAGACTTTGTGGCGGGAGGTGTTCTTAACTTAGACAAACTATAGGTTAAATACGATTTTTTTACATGCAGATGAGTGCCAATGGATTTAAGTTCATTTCTTCCTTTTAGCGAAATTTTCTTAGTTTGCAGCGAAATTTTTACCCTCTAACATTTGAAGTAGATACAGTTAGTTTTTATGAGGAACGATACTTTTTTGGGATAGACCTAAACATAAAGTTGCGGATTTTGCATTTTTTTGAAACTTTCAATGGTTATATCTGCTACCCGCATCAATAACCCAGAAAAGTGTAGTATCTCAAAAACCCCATGGAAACGAGTGCGTGCTAATAACTAGGTAGCAGTTTATTAACATGGCAAAACAAAGTTCTGGGTGTTGTTGCTTCTTTAGATAAACGGCTTCAAATAAACTGAAATTTATCTTTTAAACCTTTGCCTGTGACGTCCGAACTCAGTTTGGACAACGCAAATGAGTCAGTTTTGGAATGGCCGAACTGAGTTCAGAATACAGAACACGCGCTTCACGTTTCTTCAAGTGTATCATTAATCGTTTGTTCTCCATCAAATGCTATACCGAAGAAAATAAATCATTTGAAAAGTGAAGCAATAACAAATTATTATTTTTCATAGAGTTGCAATTTGTGATTTGTTCGTTGGTTTCAACGATACATATGAAAAAACTATCAGCAGAAAAAGAAAACATCTTAGAAAAATCATTAAGAACAATATTGTAAAACATTCAACTTACAGCTGCATAAGTTTCGTTTCCAAAGCAAAAATTGGGGTATTCAGAACAAAATGAGTGTTTATCATTATAAAATAAACAGGCACTCACGTTTCTTTCACAGTAAATATTTCTACGTACTCTAAGAAATTAAGAAAGAAAAGAAAAAATATTTTTGTACTGACATTTGGCAACATGATATTACAAACATTGTACAGGTATTGACTTATGTATTAACATTTTCACATTACAAATATTTTTTATTGACATTTCGAAAAATATTTGGCTATTCAGAACAAAATGTGTTTTTATCGTTTTAAAATAAACGGGCACTCATGTCTCTTTCACAATAAATATTTCTACGCACTTTAAGAAAAAATATTTTTGCATTGACATTTAAAGTAATCATTACAGCAAAAAATAAATAAGTAAAAATTTGGTTTAACTACAACTATTATTAAATGTTTCATTGTTGAATTATGTTATCCTTATACAGGGTTGCCACGGGCGCCTAAAATGCAATAAATGGAGATTAATATAATTTAAAATTATATCGAAATGGGTAAAATTATCAAAATGTTATAGCTTATATGGATAGCTTATTTAAATATGAATAATTTAAAATGTAAATCCTAGTGGTAGTTACGATTGATTAATTAATGATTCAGAAATGTAAACCTTGCCCTTCAGAAATTACACCAACAAATATATGAAAAAGAAGAGTGGTGCGCCAAGTGAAAAACAGCAGTTAACGCCGGGAAATCACAAAATCTAATTATACGGAGAAGAAGATTAAAAATATTTTCACAATGCCAACCAAAAATGCTTAATATCCAAATACCAATAGTTAAAAGAGAAAATTACCTTGGCCAAATCATAAACAGAAAACGTACATGGAATTATCACGTCAAAAGCATTATAGACAAAGCAAAAGCAGCAACAATAGTCATACAACCTCTAATTTACAAACAGAATATGTCTTTAAAATTAAAGAAACTGCTCTATACACCAATGGACCCCTCCATACTTTTCTATGCCTCACTTGCCTGATCAACAATACCACAGCATCTCATGAAAAAACTAAATCAGTGACGAAACAAGATCCTACGAAAAATCACTCGTTCCAGATGGTTCATCCGGAATACAAACATCCATAAAGATCTTAAAATTCTAACTCTATTACAGCACATGCATTAACTTAATACGCAGATTTTTTCGACAAAACCACAAAATGAAGTACAGCCAGTTTTAACGAACAGCAACTTTGAAAACTACATTTAACCTTTTCGAAGGCCGTGGGAAGTATACTTACCACCACTTTTTTTTATCACTTTTAGTTTAAGTTTCCATTTGTTAATAACTTCATCTTTCTTGAAGTGCGTTTGAAAAAAATTGGTAGCCATTTGTTAGTTTAAGAAAACGTATAAAAGTTATTAAATACATAATTCTTTTTGAAGTTTGTAGCATTTATAAAATTTATTTTATAAATAAAGAAAAATAAAAGCCAGTAAGTTCCTAATAGGTCGTGTTAAATACACTTGACACAAAAATAATGGCCTTTTTATAAACTAAATGAGTTTTTTCTTTCTCAATTACTATTCTTAAAACAATTTTAGTTCTAAAATTACTTTAATTTACCTTCACTAGAAATAAATGGCCCATTAAAGGGTTAAGACAAGAAATATAGACCAATAGCTACACATTTCACCTCCGACACCTCTCATCGCAACCATCAAAATAAATAATAGTTCTCAACTTCAAATCTTATCAGAGTCTCCAACAAAAGCTTCAATTACGGATTTAAATTTGAAACCTCAACTTCTGCTTTAACTACAATTCTAAAAATTTAAATTCCACAAAATAAAATCACAACTGCTGAAATTGATCAACTAGAACAGTGTTTTCCAAACTTATGACTTTTGTGTATCTTTTCTACATTTTTCGTAACGCTGTGTACCACTAACAAAAAAATGAATGTATTTTTTTAAAAATATGTTTCTTTTTCTTTTTTGGTACAAAGTTTTGTAGATACCAACCAACGATCCGTATTCTATGCTAGGAATAAAAATTATATTTTGTAAAAAAAAATCAAAATAAGTAAAATTTATTACAAACCTTTACTATAAAAAAACTGCACAAAAGTTAAAAATCACAACTGGCTGTTGACACCACTAATTATTAACTGTCAACTCTGCAAAAAATAGCCTATAGAAAAATACATAATCGTAAATTTTCATGCCTAGCTTTGTTTTTAAATAAAAGTTTTTGAAATTTTCGTTTGTTGCAAGATATTTCGCATAAGAACGTGTACCCCCGCTAAACTGCTCCCGCACCCCTGGGGGTACGCGTACCACACTTTGGGAAACACTGAACTAGAAAAATGAATATTCAAGGCGTTTCCTCTTTCCGACACAACTACAACTAAAATTTTTGAAGCAAACCCAGTTTAGAGCAAGCTTCTTTTATTGTTTCCATTTATTTTTAGTTACTCAAAGTTTATACGCATAACCTCACTGCATGCTGACCGTAAAGACTGAACACAAACTGAACTTAAATTCACGATGAATAGGATAGGGGCCGCTTCACGGCCCAGATAAATTACACCACCAGAATTAGACCTAAGATTAAACCATAAAATTACTAGCGTTGCAGTTGCTGTCTGAGGCAAATATGCCATGGCAAACTGAACTAGCATTTTACTTCGAAATAATCCCGATTGTAAAACTTATGTCATGTGCTGCTAACACAAGTTTTTTTATGAGAAAAAAGCAGTCATCCTTCTTCATGTAGGCCAGTGTTTCCCAAACTTATGATTCTTGCGTACAGTCCGCAAAAAAAAAAAAAAGATATCACCCTGAATAGCTTTCGTTCTAATGATCGGATTTACACGAACTAAGTGTCAATCTTAATGGTTCCGGGGGGTGACCTCAAATATGCTAATTANTTATGATTTTTGTGTACACTTTCTAAATTTTTCGTAATGCTGTGTACCACTAATAAAAAAAATGAATGTGTATTTTTTGCTGCAAAAAATTTCACGAAGTTAAATTACAACTAGCTGTTGGCACCACTAATTATTAACTGTTAACTCTGCAAAGAATAGCCAATAGAAAAATACGTAAACTTGAAATTTTCATGGCTAGCTTTGTACTTATATAAAATTTTTTCGCTCGTAGCAAGATAATTAGCATAAGATCGCGTACCACACTTTGGGAGACACTGATGTAGACTAATCTTTCAATTTATGCCAACAATAGTCAGCACAATTTTAAAGTTTAATTGGTCTGTACTAAACATAATACCGTTTCTATTTATTGTTTAGTATTAATTAAATTTTTTTTATAATAAAAGTGGTAGTAAATTTTTTTTTAATATTAAACTATCGAAAAACTGCAATTGATCATAGGAAATGGGAAACGAAATCAGTTTTTTTTTTTTACCAAAAAGTTTGGTAATTAATTGAAGTTCTAAAATAGATTGTGGTATGAGTTTCTGGTCAACAGTAAAATTTTTTTCCTATTAGTCACTTAATTTCTTTATTTTATAATGACTAATTATTGTGGAAAAAATTTACAAAATCTAAAAATATTGTTATAGATAGCTCATGATCGTATTTTTTTACATGTTTTCTTTTTTCTTTCCCATTTTTACCATCATACTAACCTTAATGAATCTAACTAATCCATACTATTCAACTTCTACAGTTTCTGAGAGGAGATTTTTCTCAAATAATTGAAGTGGAAGTAAATTATATGATAAAGCTTTTTATTTAATAAATTTGATTTTTAATCGCTTTCAACAGTATCCTTGTCTTGCTTTTGGATCTGGTCGCCTGGGCCCAGTTCCGAAAGCGAGACGGAAAAGAGAAAATACTGGTAGGAGAACTATTTCAATATTAGTTAATATTCGAGAGGAGTTAATCTATTCTTAACAATCTCCTGTAATTAATTTTTTCTCGTCATCATCAATATTTATCTGGGCGCCTGGCCTTTTTCCCATTCGTCTTGAATTGTGATCTTTAGGGTGGTTCTTTCTGGTAATTGGAATGCAATTGGTGTATAAGGAATTTATATATAAATTTTTTCTCGTCTTGAACTTGAACTGGAGTAGTGTACAGAGTGCCTGTCCGCGAAGCGGACAATTGACTCTTTTATCTATGGTGATGCCCGTGGGCGCCTGTAATGGAAGCAATTCAATATAAAAATTGTATTCGTTAAAAACAGTTGGTAGTTATAGATTTTTATTATTGACGAAAAAAATTAAAAAACGAAATTTATTTTTTACCAGTTTTTACTCTTTTCCGTCTTTATATAAATGGGCTTTCAGCCCTGCCTGGGCCGCGAACCGACCCATATTTCATTCATCGTGTAGTATTTTTTTTATTTTGTTTGGTTCCGTTGAGGTTAGCAGGCAATGTGTAGGCTTTCAATATTGTAGCATTGTTGAAGCTGATGGTATAGGTGGATATGTGATAAGAAATTTGTTAAAACTTTTATTTATTTTGATGATTGTAATATGAGGCGTCGGGAGTAAAGTGAGCGGCTATTGGTCAGTATTTTAAGTCTTTTTTGTAGTTTTTGAAGTTAAATATCTGGTTGAAGTTAAATTTTTTGACCATGTCGAAGAAATCTGCATTTAATTTATGAATATATTGTGATAGGATCGGAATCCTGAGGTCTTAGTGAATATTTGCTTTTCTGATGAACCATCTGGCACAGGTGATTTTTCTTAGTATTTTGTTTTGGAATTGAATGAGCTTTTGTATGAGGTATTCTGGTATGGTTATTCTGACAGGTGAGGCATATGTAAGAATTGGTTTGATCATCGATGTATAGAGCTGTTTTCTTAGTCTTAATGACATATTCTGGTTGTAGATGAGTAGTTGTATTACTATTATTGCTGTATTTGCTTTATAATATTTTTGGTATTTTTGTTCCAGGTGAGTTTGCTTTTTTGACCATGGATATTTTCAACACCATCCAGGGCTGAAAGTCTATATATATCAAGACGGAAAAGTGTAAAATCTAGTAAGAAATTTCATTTTTAGCTTTTTTTTTCGGAAAGCATAAATTATTCATCACTGCCAAAATTTTCTTAACGGGTACAATACTTAAACGGGACTGCTTCTTCCCCAAGAATAAGTTAACAAGATTGAAAAACGTTATTGTTAAGAATAGATTTATTCCTTCCGAAAACTATCTATTATTTCAATGGTTCTACTACCAGTTTTTTTTCTATTCCGTCTCACTTTCAGGCCTGATTTGAAGTTCAGGTTCAGCACTTTATTAAAATTTGAAGTGGTGGGATACAGAAAGTAATGGCCGAATGGCATGAATAATTATGCTCTTTTTATTTTAACGTGCCTGCTATTGACGTATGCCTGTTAAGGAAGAGGGTTGCGATTGTTCTTGTTATCTAGTGGCGCCATCTATGGCCAAGAATTCGACTTCTGCCACACTCATACGTCACATCCGTTTATAGGGCGGATCCATTCATACATCCATTGATTTATCCACAGATCGTAATTTTGACCTGAATCAGAGAGCGATCAATCTCCAATTCAGTATCCCCAGAGGTATTGATTTGTTATGGGAACACGGAAGACTTTTTGACTCGACAACGACAACGTGCACGAGTCTTCGGCCGGCGGGGTTCAAACCCTCGAACTCTCGGATATGGGCCCAGCGCCCTACCGACCAAGCTATCCCTGCCCCGACGTCCCTGTTAGCATTGCTTTAAAAGTTGCTTACCTATTATTGCTGCAAAATGTAACAGCAGGTTGAACTATATCAAATGGGCTTCTTATATCGATGTTTACCACTGTTGGATATAACCAGTAATATTCCATGAATGTCAAAGTCTGATACAGAAATCCGAGTAAGCAAAATATAAATATTAGAGATTTCCACAGTCTTTCCTTCCAGCTGGAGGTCGTGAAAATTTCAGGGAAACTTGTAATGAGAGATTTCTTAAAAATGAGTTTCAAATGTTTGAGAAATGTGAGTTTTTTTCTTGTAGAAATTCCTTCTTTACTGCTTGATATTTCCTTCTAAGAAAGTTCAGACATATGAGTAAGACAAAATACAACGTGAATAAAGCACAAATAAAAGTACTGAACACAAAATAAAAAAGTGAACAACCCTGAATAACTTCTGATTTAAAGAACGGATTTTTACGTTCTAGGACTCAATCTTAACACGTTGAATGCCATGGGAGTCACCGGTGACCGGCATTGAGTTTGTTCGTAGGGTCACACGGGTCACCGGTGACCGGCGAAGCCAAGATAATTAGAAACATATAATTCGAGTAAATTTTGAATTTTTTAATATTATTATCGTTACTAAAATGGTTTGAAGAAATTAATGAAGAATACACAAAAATAGTTTTATTTATATGCACAGAGATGCTAACTTGCTCCGGACAGCGAATAAATATTTTCAAGTGCTAGTTTATTAATTGTGATTCTTGGTTTATTAAATTCAGTAGATTTTTATCCACCACTATTTCTAAACAATTCGTAGGCTTATATTATTCACCTTTTTTTTTTCTCAGTTGATTCATGCTAATGCTAAACCTTATAAAAAACTAGCAAAATCGGTCTAATATATTCAAATTTAGTTTGTAGTGATTTACCGTTTGGCCAGACGGGCAAGCTATGTAAAATCAGCGTAGCATTCAACGTGTTCATATATGTTAGTTGATTAGTGCATACGATATTTCACGTTGCGAAATCAGACACAAAAACGTACTTTCTAATAATTAAATTAACTTTTTTTTCCAACTCATTCACATATTTGACCCCCAAGATATAAGGGGCTGCCGCAATCTGAGAAATGGATCCTAATTGTTTGGTCAAGTAAGCGGTACAGAGTTTGAATCTTTTAATGTTAATTTTATTTAATTTCGCCTTATTTCATCTAGAGAACTTTTTAAGCGAATTAATACTTTTTGCACATAATTATAAAATTCCTTTATCCAAAGATAATCCCATGTAAAATGATTTCAGTAAATATTTATGATTTTTTTTATTATTTTATTTAATATGAGTCGAAAAAAATTTCAAATATAACGTATACATCAATAATATTTCAGTAAGGTATTATTGCATCATTTTAAAGAATATAATTTTACATAGCAAAATACAAAATTTATGTGAAATCGGTCAAATAATTCCTGTGAAATCGAACTTTGAAAATGTCGTATTTTAAAAATTAGACTTCTCAGGAATCATTCGGCAGATTTAACTCAAATTTTGTATTTTTCAATATAAAATTTCGTTGTTTGAAGTGATGTAAAATTTTCTATAGCTTACAATTCAAAATCTTTTTGACTAATATTAAATAAAGTAATAAAAAAAGATAAATATTTACTAAAAGTTATTCTTTGCATGGAGTTATCTGCGGTTAAACGAATTTTAGCATTGCGAGTCAAAATTTTTCAATTCTCTTAAAATGTTTACGAGATATGGTGAAATGCAAAAAAAGTAAAATTGACAAAGACTTTCATACTTTGGAACGCTCTTCTGATCAAACTGTTGGGACCATATTTCCCAGATTGTTGCTACCCCTATATTTTGGGGGTCAGAATTTTGAATCCGTCCATAAAAAAGTATTTTGATTCAGATATAGTACATGTTAGTGTCTGATTTCGTAACTTAAAATATCGTCTGCACTAATTAAAAGTACATTTGAAGTCACCCTCTGAACCATTAACCCCTTCGGGACGGGTGTTTCAGAAAAGCATTCGTACAAAATCAGAATCAAGTTGTAATTAAATAAAAAACGGTAACTTAAATGTAGTCGTTGCTAATTTGACAGACTTACTTTGCTTTTACTTTAATTCTTGTTAGTTTAATCATATATATAATCAATGTTAATTCAAAGTATAACTAAATAGTTTTATTTTGAACAAAGTAATGGTGAATTAAATAAATCAAACAATTATAACTCCGCCCACAAATAAACTGCTAAAGAAATACTTTGATTACAAGTTTTATCTTTTTACCCTGATTGATATGGTTTTATGCTGGCACGTATTTGTGACAGTCGGCGCGAAAGGGTTAAGATTGAGTCCTAGAAAGTGAAAATCCGATCATTAAAATCAAAAGTTATTTAGGATGGTCCGTTTTTTATTTTGCGCATTGTACATAAGTTGAGATATTATAATCTTTCCTTTGTTGGATATTAATATCATATTATATCATATTTCTTAATTATGAAAACAGCAAGTTGTTTCGAAATTTTAATTTAAAGCTCATTGATGTATTTATAAAAGCGAAAATTCGCAAAATTCTAATAAACAAAATCAAAATTGTATGTTTTTTGATATATAGGCTCTTAATTTCTTATGTAGGGATGCCACAAGCAACTAAAAATTTAATAAGTGGTAGAAACTCATTTTATTTATTTATTTATTTATATTCTCTTTAATTACTGAATCTTAATTACCACCATAACATATATTTATTTATGTTTAAAGCGAAAAAATTCTAGTAATAACCATCAATATTAAACTGAGAAAATTGTGAAGGAAAAAGTTGCTAATTTGAAACCGATTTTTGATTTTTATTAATTTTGATAATATCATTACATTTTTCCTTTTTAGTCGCCTGTGGTATACCTGCAGTAGTTAATTGTGATTATAACAAAATTGGCAATCTTACAGGGCTCCCGAAGGTTCACTGAAACCTTTTAAGCGGATAAAAATATTCCATGTTTTTAAAAATTGATTATTAATTTTTTTTTCTATCACCACTAAGATTTGGAAACTTGTTGCTTGTATTGAAGTCTGACTGAGACACCAACAGTACCACAGGGCAGCATTCTGGGACCGATATTATACATATTATACACTTATGATTTTCCTATAAACAAAGCCGGTTATAACAGCATAACAGCCTATTACGCAGACGATACCGGTATTACTATTAAATCCAGAAACCCAAATCATGCTCTTCAAAAACTACAAGACCATATAGACGAAATAGAAGACTGGTCTGGAAAATCACAAATATTAATTATACAAAAAAGAAGAATTAAAATACTTCCACATTTTCAACCAAAAATGTTCAACATACCAATACCAATAGGTAGCCATAGAATGTAAAACAGCAAATTTTAATGAAATCTTTAAATTTGAAAATTATATCAAAGATAAAAACTACAGACCAATAGCTGCACATTTCTCCTCCGACGCCTCATATCATAACTATCAAAACAAATAATTTCATCAACCTTTCTGAAAATAACGTTTACTCATGCTGATACAATTCTGAACAACTCCAAAATCAAACAAACACAGTTTAGAGCAAGCTGCTCAATTTATTTTTGATTCCTTTTTAGTTATTCAAGCAAAGAGCTTGAAACATTCATAAAAGCAACTCCATTGCCTGCTTACCTCATTGCTCAACCAAAACTGTTCCAAAATTCCAGATGAATGGGATAGGGCCCAGGTGCCCAATAAAATCAAAACACTAGGACTAGGCTGAGACACCAACTTGCTCCGAACGCCATAAAAGCAACTCCATTGCCTGCTTACCTCATTGCTCAACCAAAACTGTTCTAAAATTCCAGATGAATGGGACCAGGTGCCCAATAAAATCAAAACACTAGGACTAGGACTGCTCCGAACGGAGGATAAAAATTTTTGAGTGGTAGTCTTTTAATGTATGATTGAATGCATTGTTCTTGGATTAGTAAATTCAATTTATAGGATTCCTACTCATCGCTCTCTTTAAATAATTCAAAATCTTGCCACGTGATATGCCACTTTGTTAAAGTTAATACGTGTTGAGCCAACACCTCCGAGATAAGAGCAGGCCTCAGCACGAGTTACCATAAATATCCCTTAGTAGTCCAAACGTAATGACATATTTTGTATTTTCAACCACTGTGCAGCTTAGTATCCCTAACATAATGACATCTTTCTTATTTTTCGTCTACTGCGCAGTTAACTTCGTCACATCGGACTACTAAATTGGTCCATGCTGAGGCATTTCTACTTCTAGGAGATGTTGGTTAAGCCCATTAAAAAATTGGTAAAATTACCCTAAAATCCACAAATTTTGGTTTGTATTTTTCTACCGTTTTTCAAAATAATTTTTCGAATCCGGAGCAATTTGCATCTTTGCATGCTGCATGAAAATTGTCTAACTTGAGTTGATTGCGAAATTAGGAAAATATTAAATTGCATTGATGAGAATTTTGCTGCTACTACTTGAATATTTTTGGTGGTCCTTTGAGACCCCTACAGCATTATAGCTTTCGCTTTAATTTAAATATATCTCATCAGTATTTATTATAAAATTTATTGTTGGGCTGGTTTGAGTGTTCATTACAAAGTATATCTTATAAGTTCTAATAGTCATTACTAAGTATAATGGTGACATTTTTATTTTGAATTAAAAAAAGCAATTTAAAGGATTATATACTCGGTCAGAAGTAAATTGCGATTGAAACGGATTGACATTTCGCCTGAATATACGTAAATACTATCAATGTAAACTAGATATTGTAAATACTATAACAGATGGTCCGTACCAGAAAAAATTTCAAAAAATTGCGACAAATCAGTCACAAGACTTGCGGTGATTTTAAAGGTTTTAAGTTCACCTTAATTTTAGGAATCAAGTTGGTATATTTTATCGTTTAAATATATTTTTAGTTTACAAATATGGATTATAACAGGAATTAGTAAAAATATTTTTTTTCATTCATATTTCTTTACCATTTTTTAAATTTTCACTGATTGTGGCCATCCTGTAAAATAACACTTGCATCTCCTTGAAACAGGAATTAGTAAAAATATTTTTTTTCCCTTCATATTTCTTTACCATTTTTTGAATTTTCACTAATTGTGGCCATCCTGTAAAATAACACAAGTTGCATCTCCTTAAAACAGGAATTAGTAAAAATATTTTTTTCCCTTCATATTTCTTTACCATCTTTTGAATTTTTACTGATTGTGGCCATCCTGTAAAATAACACAAGTTGCATCTCCTTAAAACAGGAATTAGTAAAAATATTTTTTCCCTTCATATTTCTTTACCATTTTTTGAATTTTTACTGATTGTGGCCATCCTGTAAAATAACACAAGTCGCATCTCCTTAAAAAACTAAGTCAGAATGTTAATAGAAATGCCAACTTGCTCTTCTTAGTGGAAACAAATTTTCTAGTGGTATACAAATTTATGTTGATTCTTGGGTTAGAATTTGGTTAGTTATTAAACCCACCACTACATTTAATTTATTCAAATATTCATATAACTATAAAACGTTTTCAATTTTATTTTATTATTTTTTTTTACTCTTTATACTTCAATTACTCATTGTTCATTTTTTATTTTTATGCTACTCGTTGTAAATAGTTTTACGCTCTTCTCTATTCATGCTTATTTACTTGGATATTATTAAATGTTTTATGATTATTCTTGATTATTATGACTACTCCAATTTGGGCGCCCTCTATTCACGACACTTCCGGCGTGATCTCATCAACCTTCAAAATCATTTCCGATCTCACTATGTCCCCTCCCCCTTTTTTTTCCTTTTCCAATTTATTTCATACTTTAACTTAATTCCGCTTCATATTTTTCGACTCATAATTCCGACGAATTGTGCATGCGTCGTAAGCTGTTGCAGTGATAGCATTATATTGCGTTTAAAAAAACAAACCTTTTTCTAGTAGTAACTAAATACATAGTTTTAAGTATGGTTTTTGGTATTGTAATTTTTTTTAAAAAATGATTTTGCTAGGCACAAATAATTCACGAAGATGCATAAATGAAACTGAATTCAGCTACTGTTCCGTAAAGCTTTTAAAATGTCGACGAAATTGTGCAAATCTCTGTAAGCAGTAGTTTTTATTCTCCAAAACTATATAAAATCTTATGATGAAAGCGGTGCACTATTACCATCTATGTACCTATTATTTCATGGTGTGCCTTCCAAAGTGTTTGAGAAAGGAAACAAAATTATGCAAGTTTTATTTTCTATATTCTCTAACATTTCATAAAATCTTTAGCCGAAAGTTGAGCAGTTAGCCTTTTTGTGTTAACAGCATCAATATATTAAATAACAGTATAAATCAAATGCCTACTTTACGATTCATCCAAGAAATATCAGAGAGGGAAGAACTTCGATTTCTTATGTACCACAAATCTGAATCCATGAGAACAAGTAGCACCGATGCACCCTGAGAAAAAGTAACTGCAAAAGATAACACTATATTATATTATAAATGACAAATTGTAAGTTTGTTTGCGGATGAAATTCCCCTGTGTTTATGGTTTGTCAATCAAATTTAAACCTAACGTCCGCTCCGCTGAGGAGACGCCACTGAATGGTGCATTGCGCTGCGAAAGGTGCACATTGCGTGTTTGTAAGCTATTGCCCAGACTTTCTTATTCAGTGTTTAATAACAATTTATTTTAAGATTTTTCAAGACTTACAAAACATATTACGCGCATATAAAATATGCTTTTAGTGGTATTAATGGTTACCAAAGTTATTAATGGTGTCATGCTAACGTCGGCTGAATATGACGCTCGTACTACACAAATCGACGTTTGAATGCCGGCTAAAAGCAGTATTTGTACCTACAAGTCATCGTTTGGATGCTGGCTAAATACGGCGCTCTAAACGAAATGGTTAATATAGTTGTTAACTTGAGAAACATTCTGTGTGTTTCCGTTTTCCCTATGCATGTTCGAACTATTTTTAAATAGCGAATATTAAAGTTAATCTAACTCGAATTTTTAAGCTCCCATGATCTTAAAAAAATTTATAGCTGTTACAAAAAGGAAACAAACCTCAATCATTTAATACAATTTTTTACCGTCACCATAAGTTATTCTGTGAAAAAAGATATTTGTGTGGAAACTTTGACATAAATAACTAAATGCGAACCATTTGAGATAGTCCTACCCCCCCTCAACCGGAATAATTGTTATGTGCAATGGTGATCAAAACCATCAACCAATTTGTTTAATCAAAAATATAATTGTAATTTCTACACTTTTAAATATTAACAAAATGAGGAAAGAGATTTCAATTAGAAAGAAGTTTGCATTTACGATCAGTCCTTTTGAACCTCAAAGCGTTAAAGTAGTAACTTGAAAACAGGAATTCCTTGCTAGTGTTAATCCATTAAACGTCACTTTCAAAAAGATGCATGAAATTTAATACCAATAGAACAAATATGCAAAAAATGACCCTAAGTTGGCAGCTAGGCTATCTGTCAACTAAAATGAAACTTTTTTGTTTATTTAAAATTTAACTTTCCAGTATTCAGTCGATTTATGAAACTCTCAGTTTTTAATTTTCAACTTCATACCCTTTTAGTTTTTTTTTAAAACCTGATTCGAAAGGCAAGAGAACTTCTGAAACTTGACTTATGCAAATACTTTTTTTTCCTTCTAATGCCCGGCTGTGTTAACATCCGTCAATTCAGGCATCTACAAGGCGATTTTGTTGACTTCTCTTACAGGGGCACCATATTAGGTGGGCCAACGTCGCCCCCTCAGTAAGGACAGATAGTACAGAGAAGGAAGGAACATCCCGGGATTCGAACCCAGAACCTTTCTGATGCAAGGACAGTTCCCTGCCCCCTACACAGCCGGTCGGCACTTATGTAAATTCAAACGGTGAAAAAAAAAATATACACTGCTACCAAATTGTACGGCCGTTGAGAGCTTTAAATCAAATTTAAAACAAAATATGTACTATAAGACTTTAGCTACCACAAGAAACTTTTTTCCAAATAGCGAAGAAAGATGGAAGCCCTGCAATTATTACACATCGAAAAAGATTTCCCCCCTAATGAAATAAAAAAAGGGTATTTAATGTTTCCGCTTGAAGTCCAATTTTCCCTTGGTGGATCAGACGATTCTATCAAAGCTAATGATAAGGACACCACCTGGAGCATGCCAAGGGGTCAAGGGGTGTCTGTTGGGTTTTTCATATTTGTTGGTTTGATAGCTTTAGAATATTTGATGATGGTGAAAACACAGCGGCTCTTACTTTGGTCAAGAGGTCAGCGATTTCGTAACCATGGAGCCCAATGTGAGATGGGATCCATTGGAGAAAGATCTTGTGGTTTTTTTTCGTAGGCCATTCAGGCACTGGAGGTGCGAATGTTCTAGTTTTCAGTGGCGCCATCTATCTCCGAGAATTCGACTTCTGCCATACCCATTCGCGACACCCGTCTATAGAGCGGACCCATTTAGATGTCCATTCATTCATTCATAGATAGTAATTTTAGCCGGAAACAGAGAATGATTAATCTTCAATCCAGTATCCCCAGAGGTATAATTTGTTACGAGAGCAGGGAGGTCTTTGTGACCCGACAGATTTAACGTGTAACGTGTACACGACGAGTCTTCTGCCGGCTGGATAGAATTCCCGTTCTCCCGTATATGAGTCCAGCGCCCTACCAACCAGGCTATCCTGACCCATCTTGTGGTGTTCAGAAAGCTATATTAAAGACTTGAAAATTGGAATAGCTGTCTTATCGCTGAATGTGGTGGTGTTGCTAAATTCTTAAACTTTATCTTAATCAATAATCAAATTCTTATTTGGGTCGCTTGCATCCGAGGAGTTTTTTTTTTATAGTTTTTTAATAATTAATTAAACGTAAATAATAAAAAAATACTAAAATATTGTTACAAAAACAGAAATAAAATAGAGTTCGGAAATAAATATATAAAAATAAATATATAAAATTTTCGAAAATTCTTTTAACAGGATTTTGCACTAAAATAGTTTGATTTGTAGTGATAGATATAGAATTTTTCTCATAGAACTTGAAAGATTAATTGATAAATAATTTTTACATGAAATTTTTTCTCGTTTATTGATTTAGGAAAGTTTAATAACAATTTTGTAAAACTTTTCCTTTTTTTTTTTGAGAAACATTCTATAATTATTGCATAAATATTTTTAATTAATTGAATTAAAAATTTTCTAGTATTAATCTATGAATGGTATTTTTTATATTTATTTATTTAGAAACATTTTTTAATGTATATTATCTTTAAAATCTTAACTTATTACAGTAAACTTAATTTTTCATAGTCCTTTTCAAAATTAGTATTTATTATTTCTATTTTAAAAATAGATATAAATATAAAAATCATACCTCCGATTACTACGAAAATTTAATCCATCAATTCTGATTTATAGGTTCATTTTTCCTGAGATCTTATGAACGATTTTTGAAGTTAGTAAATTCACCAATAAACTTTGTTTTGGAAAACAATAAGTATCTAAGGAAAGTTACATGAGCTGCTGCTGTGAAACTTTAGGAGTTGTTACTGTAGTAACATTTTCCAGCGAAAACTTATTTACTAAAATGCTTTTTTAGGTAATGATATTATTTGGATGATTACTAAAATGCTTTTAGGCTTCTTAACCTTCTCTGTAGTAATAAAAGCAACGAAACTATAAAACAAACAATGTTTCCTTTTTTTTCCAAACTAATGTTAGTTCATGCGCAAGAACAAATCATTAAGCATGTATCTTCGTTTATCTCAACATGATTATTTTATGTAATAACAATTTTTCTTTTAGTTATTAGGACATTTTAAATTAGAGAATGTTTATTTAGTAGACGATATTTGTCAATTATTGAATTTTTTTTAAACTATTGTATATTATTTGAGGGACTTGTGAAAAAATTGATATACAATATTTTCTATCTTTTTCTGAGCAAGTTTGAAATTAAGTAAGGGAGAATGGGGTCAATTGTAACATTTTTTACTTAACTATTTTTAACTAACAAAAAATCCAACATATTATTAGTATTAATTGACAGACGAGTAAAGTAGACTATCTTCTACTAGAAAGAAAAATAAATACCTTATTTTAAATGTTATTATATTAGTTATTAACAATTTTTGACAGTCGTGCATTTGCTACAATTGTCCCCACTTACGGGGTCAATTGTAACAGTTCATAGATTCAACTGAAACATAGTTAATTATACGTATTATCATAGTTGTGATATATTTTTTTATTGATCAAAATAGTGATATTTTAGGAGTAAAAGTAATAATGAGCAGAGACCTAAAGGGTTAAACTTTTAACTTTAAGGGGATAAAAATTTTAATTTTTGCTGCGAAAGGTGACAAATAAAATAATGCACATGCAACATAATATAAATGATATAGGAAACTATCGGCGGTTCTTAAAGAGTTAAGTAATGGTTTGTAAACATAAGATTATTTATTTTCAGCTGTTACAATCGTCCCCAAGACGCCATTTTAGCTTCATTTGTTAAAAACAATGCTAGTTAATTAACAAAACTAAGTTTTTTTTTATTGAAATGTTAATTAAGGTGTCCACTTACATATTCGGTTAATAATTCTTTTTCGTTTAAACAAAATTACTTTGTTACAATTTAATATTCTAATACCAAAAAAAGTACTTACGTAGCGTGAAAATATTTTTTGTGGTGTAACTCTTTCAAAAGTACGTAAAAATGGTTGCCAGCAGGGGTGTACATGTAGATTTATTAAATACACCTTGTGCGCCACCTAGGAACCAAATCTAGAGCCCGACACTCGAAATTTCTGCTCTGTTACAATCGTCCCCTGTTACAATTGATCCCCCTCTCCTCTACTATCTAAATTTCCTGATTGTAATAATTTTCTGTGTGGCACAATAGTGATGACCGCAAAATGTTTGCTGTTAAAATTTGCCTAATTCGGGTTTAAACTGTATGCAAATTTTTGATTTTTTCCGTTGATACCAAATTTTCTCCACATGAATATTGCACAACGGACTTGTTAGACGAAAAACTTTCCATAAAAACTATAGTTTTCGCTCCTGATTAAAAGTTTTCCCTAAACACCGTTGAGTGTTTCCCTGTTAGCATTCGATGTAAATAAGCAAAATGAATTATTCCATCAAGTAAAACGAATAGAGAGAGAGAATTATTCCTTTGTTTTTTTTAATAACTCTGTCAAACTTAAACTGTTGTAGTAGATTTAAGATCACCATTTTCTTGGAGATAGAAAAACATATTTAAACTAGAGGGCTAAGCCCCCTGTTTGCTGCTGCTCACCAAACCCAATGATTGCTTCGCAATAATTGTTGTTTGTTGGCGGAAAATTAAAATTATTCACTAAACATACATGCACTAAAAGGAATTCTGTTTGCTTACACTTGTGCCTCCACTTCCAGCATCCAAATATTATCTATTAGTATTATGAATATTTAGATCTATTGGTGAACAGAAGCAATTTTTCTAAGTAATCATTTTTATACTGTTATAACATTATATTGTTCAAACAAATTTGATGATTTCACAATCGTAACTTAATATTTTCGCTTACCAAACAGGCGGATACATTAAATACTAATTCTGCTTGCATCTCATTGTGCACGAAGCTGATCGTTAAGTTCTAAATCATTTAAGAGATCTTCTTTAACTGTAATTTACACAGAAGAGTCATTACATTATGACCACCCTGGTAATAACATGTAAGATCACCTTTAGCCCTCAAAAGTGCTAGCACCCACAGTGGTATTGATTCCACAAGGTGCTGATAGGTAGTCTGAAGTATCTGGTACCAAGGGCTCACCGACTGGTCCTGCAATTCCCTCACATTGCGAGGGGGTAGCGTGACAGCACGAATTTGGTTTTCAAAGCAGGACCACAAATGCTCTATTGGATAAAGGTCAGGTGAATTTGGGGGCCAAGAAAACTATTGGGGGTAATAGTTTTTCAATACTAGATATATTTTTTTAAAATTAAGTTTTATTTAAACAACTCCTCATGCTCCACAATGTATAACATGAGGCTTACAGAAGTAAGTGGGCAAAGTACAAAAGAAAAAGAAAAAAAAAATACAAAGAAACAGAACAAGAATTAAAAGTTTAAATTGTGCAATAAATTTCGCATTGAATGTCAGGCAAAATCGTTTGAGTTGAATAATTGTGTGAGGCGCAAGATCGAAAGCACTTATTTCTTCGAGTAAACAATATACAGAGGGTGGACAAAAATAAAGAAACTTTATTTACTAACTCTATGTAAATATTCCTTTGTATATATGTAAATATTCCTTCCTTTTAGCAGCAAGCGTATTAGAAGATTTTACGCAGCAAAACTGTTGGCACAAAAGATCTTGCTTAAAGGTTTTAAGAGATGGGGTCCTTTTCACTCATGCAAAAAGTGCATCGACTAAAATATGCATAGGTGATAATGCGACTAAAATATGCATAAAAACTATTTTTTATCCCAATACCACTATAATTAAAAAAAAGCTTTTTAAGATAAATATTGCATTTAATAACAATGATATTATCATCTAATCCAGGAATTCAAATTTAGCATTACGGAAAGTACAGGATCAAATACATGAAATCGAAGACTGGTGCGTTAAATGAAAAACGGCCGAAAATGCAGACAAATCTCAAATCCTAATCCTACAGAAAAGAAGAATAAAAATGCTACCACAATGCAAACCAAAAATGTTCCATTTCCAAATACCAACAGTCAAAAAAACAAAATATCTCGGCCTTATAATAAACAGCAAGCTCACCTGGAATGACCATATCAAAAATATAATAAATAAAGCATATGCAGCAACAATAATAATATAACCACTCATCTACAACCAGAAAGTCTCATTAAAACTAAGAAAACTGTTATATACATCAATGATCAGACCAGTTCTCACTATGTCTCACCGGCTTAGACAAACCATACCGGAACATCTCATGAAAAAACTCAACCAATCTCAGAACAAGATATTTACCCGTGCTAGATGGTTAATCAGAAATACAAATATTCACAGCGATCTAAAGATACCGACCTTATCACAATATATCCACAAATTAAATGCAGATTTCTTCGACCAGGCCATAAAATGCAATACTTATGAACTTCAACCAGAAATTCAACTTTGAAAACTACAAAAAAGATATAAAATTCAGACCAATTTCTGCTCACTTTACATCCGACGCCTCATATCACAATCAGCAAAACAAATAAAAAACTCTATAAATTAATCACAGATCCACCCATAGCATCAGATTCAACTACAATGATATTGACTGCTTGATCAAGCGTTTCCCCACGTTGACCATCAATCTACATTCGAAGTCACACAAAGTTTAAAGCAAGCTAGTTCTTTTTAATTTTTATTAATTTCATTTACTCAAGCAAGGTGCTTGAATCCTGTTAACAGCTATCACATATTGATAGCCATTCAACACTTGCAGGATTGGAGTCGCGTGGAAGACCTTCTGAGCATTCAAATTATCAATAAGCTTAAAATTATAGCAAAATATAGGGATGTCCACTTTCAATGGATCCCCTCCCATGTTAACGTCCCTGGAAATAAAGACGCAGATAACTTAGCTAAAAGAGGTTCCTCTGTGTTGGCGACCACCGATTATGCTCTTACCTATCAAAAGATTTTCTCTTTGAAAAAATTCAAAGATAAGCAAGTCTGGCTGGCCCCTCCCGGGATTAGTAGGAAATGCCCGGGGGGGGGAGGGGCTGGAGTTCAAGGGAGACAGAAAACATCGAACGGCTGTCTCGAGACTTATAAATAGGCACCTGAAATGCTTGACTTTTGTATCCGGCCAAAAAGCCAGACTTGCATGAAGTGTTATCTGTTACCCACTTCCCCTGAACATATCCTCGATTGTTCGGAGTTTGATGTACATGCAAGTCTACTTCTGGTGCTAGACTTCACTAGGGTAAATGGTCTCATGGATCTGATATAGCTGTTGCTAGATCTTGAAGGATTGGACAAAACAACATAGACCGCTGACCATAAGGAACCAATTCAAAGTAGAAAAATACATGATGGATGGGATAGGGGTCAGGTGCCCAGCTCTCAATTCAAGACAAGCTTGAGCTTCAAGCTTGTCTTGAATTGAGCTTTCTTTTCAATTGCTGTCTTCAAGCTTTTTTTTCTTCTCTAAAAGATTGATCTTTCAAGTTGTGACTATAGTTTTTCCCATGTAAAATCTTCCAAAATATTTGTTGCTGAAAAAAGGATTGTTTACATAGAATTAGTATATAAGTATTACCATATGCATGCCTAACCCTTGTGTGTATTTAATACGTAAATTGGTTTTTGAAAAATAAAGATCTCTAATTTCATAAACTGTGTGTGAATGATTACGTATAAGAAAACAGTAAAATATGTAGTTACAATTCATTAATTTTATTAATTTTCAGGACGTAATGAATAAATACATACACTTCCATTTTTGTTTTAGATTTTTCTCAAAGCAAACTGTACCGCTTAAGTAAATGGGCATTTAATGTCTTCCTTGTCATATGAGCACTTTCAGAGTTTCTTTTTATTTTTTCGTCTCAATGGAAAGTATGTCAGTAAACATAGTGATTCCAAAAAGTCAAGAAATGATACTAGACTCAGACCCAGCCATAATCCCATGAGTCCTCCAATGTAACTAAACATTTCTGTAGTCTGCAGAAAGAAATGAACGATGTGACATATGAATATGTAAACAGCAATGGATACTTCTTAGTTTTTATAAAATATTTTGTAAAAAGCGAAATTGTTGGCAGGTTTATACATGCAGTAAACTCTTAAACCATGAACAACCTAAATCAACATGAAAAGGTCAAAAAGCCATTTCGGGACCTAAATGCCTTGATCAACTAAAGACTATGACTATGACAACTCTAGTTTTGACCTTTTAGCTTAGGCGATTTATAATTTAAACAATGCAATGGAAATCAGGATTTAAAGAAAAAAAACTGGGCTATTTTCGTAAGATAATGATTAAGGGCTAGATGATAACGCTTTGGCTTAATTATATTTAGTTACTTACTTGTTATTTCAAAATAAAATTTTATGATAATACTAATAACTATAACACTTTTGCTAGACTAGTAATAAAATGAGTACAGAAACAAGTTTATTATCTTAGACTAGAGGTCGTCAAACTTTGCTTCAGAACCACGCTCTGCCACTCTTAATTCCACTTCGAATCGCGCAAGTCGTTCTTGAATTGCAAAATAACATATGTGGCTCAGGAGTTACAACTTGTTCTCTACTCGATTTTTAACTGACTTCCTTCAAACACCCGACTCGGTGGCTGGTGGTTACTGTCGTTACGAAGATAAGATGATTACGAAGATTAATTTGGTGCTTACTGTGGTTACGAAGATTCGTTTAGGTGGGGGAGGTCAAGCCATTTCTCCAATTTCCCTTCATCAGAAATGGGTTTACTCTTGTTTCCATGGCAGCAGACATCTTCAGACTTTCAGTCGTAGAAGTTCTCGTTAAAGGTGAATAGTACCTTACATTTATTTTTTTATATTGATTGACAACATATATTAGCATTATTTTAGATTTCCGAGTTTATGACTTACTTATCAATATTGCTCTTGTTCTGCATTAAACGCTCAGAGCGTAAGCAGTGGCAAGAAAATTCGGGTAGGTATTTCATCAATTTTCTGCTGATAGGATGGCTACGTGCAGTTTTTTTATGACTTTTAAAAGTGCCATTTTTAAAAAGATTGAAATACAGCATATTTGAGTTTAGAGTTAATGGATATTTACAGAGTCAGCTTCCGTTAAAGTTTAAAAAAAATATAGTCAATTAGATATAAATTTTTTGTTCATTAAAACCTTACTGTATATTTTGGCTCATATATCTGCTCAGTTAGGCGAAATCTTCGGAAAGATATCTTGATTACGAGGAATTCCGTTCTGAAAGAAAAGAAACTTTAATACATGTGTTTTTAATTTACTACTTTATCTACTTTAAGAAAATTGAGAACCAAGTTTTTATACCTAATTTAATTATTGTGTCTCGCGCGAAACTATTAGATATAGGGTCTTTTATATTCGAGCAAAATGAGTCTATGAAGTTAAAAGCTTCTTTTCATTTTCAATATTACTATGATTAAAAAGGTATTTTATGTACTTGACTTGATATATGTCTTTTATTGAATTGTATTACATTGATTGATGTAATTTTATATATATGTACTTTACTTGATAGGATGTTATCGCTAGTACCTTATATATATACCTTATATAGTACCTTATAATGT
>NC_092212.1:72437052-72472372 GCF_043381705.1 Parasteatoda tepidariorum
ATAAATTTCAGATTTTCGCATTATTGCTAGATAATCTCTATGTCGAAAAATATTTAAAGAATTTCATAACAACAGAAAATTAAATAAAATTTAAAGAAAAATTGTAAATGGCTATCGAGCAGAACCATTAAGTTTAATTAATGAATATAGAATTGGAAACTAAGTCTCTGCTGAACAATAAAATTTTTTTTTTTAATCTTTCAAGTAAATAAACTTTATTATAATAATCATTTCATTATTAAGGATTAAAGGTTATTGTGAAATTATTAATTCTAATTAGTGGATGAGTAGGAAAAGAATTTCACTACTCGAAATACATTTAATGAAAGTTATGAAACTATAGAATATGTAATAATGTGTAATTTTTCTATCTTAGTTCTATTACGACCTTTTAAAAAACGCTAATAAACACAATTTAGTCAACAGATACAAACGATTATGTCGGCGCTATAACAAAAAAAAACTTTATATTTTATTTGATGCAGAAGAATCAAATAAGACCCGCTTAATTAAAATGTCGCACGCATATTTAACTTGTTGAATGTTATGCGATACCGAAAACAAAACAAAAACATAAGCACACAGCTGTTTGTCGATTTGCGAGAACGCTCCTTTAACGCCAATAGAAATTTTCGCCAACCCTTTGCAATCTACGGTATGTTTTGTCAATTAGCTTACGGGACATAGAACTTATGAAAAAAAAATCGACAACGCAATCAGCTATAGGAGTTTTAAATTCAAGAATGTTTACTTACCACGCAGTATAACAGCTGAGGAAGCATAAACAGAAACTTGTAGAGTTAAAATAACTAGCTCCGATATTTGTATTTATTTCAAGTAATTCAAATGTAAGGTTTATATGATTCATAAATTCTCTATTATTAAATAATTAAACAGTCCTTCTTCGTTTGCATTATTTCGATAATGCAAATGAAGATGGATTTTTCCATTGAACAATACCATATTATTTACTTAATTGCACAAATTAGAATACTCTGGATTTCTCGAGGTCGTTTTTTGATATGTTAATGACATTCAAATTTACAAAAGAACTGATTTTCATGAAAAAGATTCGTGCAAAAGATTATTACATTTAGCATAACTGTTTCGTTTGTCACTATAATAAATTATTGGCATGACATTTAAATAAGTAGATATTTTTCAAACATGTATTTAGAGCCGGAATACACTGGCTGGTAGTACATAGTCACTCATCAGATGTGGCAATAAAACAGAAATAAGTTTTGCTATACCATAAATAAGCAACGTTAAATTACTGTAATCTAGGTAAGCTTGTCAAATGTTGCTACAAACTATGTCTGACGCAAACAAAGGAAATAAAGGAGAAAAGTCGCGTGACCTAATACATTTGCGTGAAAATTTTCATTAAACTATACACATGCAAAGTAGATAGTGACTAATAATTTTGAAATACTTATTTTTAATATTGGAATTATATATCTAATAATTAGTGTTTAGAAACTGAATTTAGTAGCCGTTAAGATAGATTAAGGTTCCATAGCGTTAATCTTTCCTTTTGTGATTTTGTTTTTTGTTTACCTGACATACATAAATATTTGTTAATTAAACTACAGGAAAAGTCATTTTCAAATACGTAGAATTTCAATAATAGCGATTTTTGGTAATGATATATTTTTTTTGCGTCGTTGAAAGCAATTTACAGTGAACAATTTTAAAAAGACCACGTTCTATTGATTTTCTTCTAAAGCATGCGTGCAGATGAAATAAATTGCAATTTATGTTATTTTTTTTTAAATCTCTCTTTATAAAATAGATTATTAGTTTTCTTTTCTTAATGGAGTTTCGCTCTTCTTGAATTTCAACTATGCCTTTGGCAGGAAAGTGCATGTTTAAAAAACATGCTAATCTCCTGTCAATAAATTATAATGGTATTATAATGGTAATGTCAATAATATTAAAATTCTTTGAAGTAACAAATTACAGTAGTGATGAAAAGTTCGCTAATTTTGTTTCGAAAATACATTTTCAGCGCGAAGCACTAAAATTGGGACAGATCACGAGTCAGGTTTTGTTGTTGCTGGCTTATAAAACTGCACGCCAAAGTCTTTTAGGCAAACAAGAAGGTAATGACATTTTGATAGTTTTTTTAATACTCATATCAAGATTCGATTTCTTAAAAACTTTGCATAATTTTATTTTTTGTAAACTATTAGATTGAATCCTAAAATATAAAAATAATCTAAAAATGCATCAGAACATAGAAATTAAGCTTAATTAATATAATAATTACTAATAAGTAATGTAATAAAGTTTAAGTAGTATAATAAAGTTTAATTATTATAATAATTTATAATAATTCATATAATAATAGAATAATTAATATACAATTAATATAATAATACAATAATTAATAATAAGTAATGTAATAAAGTTTGAGTAATATAATAAAGTTTAATTATTATCATAATTTATAATAATTCATATAATAATACAATAATTAATATATAATTAACATACAATTAATATAATAATACAATAATTAATATGAAATTAATATACAATTAATATAATAAAGCTGAATAGAAATAATAAATATTAATAAGTAACATAATAATTAGGTTAAATCAATATAATAACTTATAATAAGTAACATAATAATTAGGTTAAATCAGTATAATAACTTATAATAAGTAATACATTAATTAAAGTCAATTAAGATAATAATTATTAATAAATTAATTAATTTTAATTTTCAGAAAAATATAATCAGTTTGATTTAAAGTTGGGGAAAGTTTACAAAACAGGAAATGAAATAATTTCCTTAAAATAAAACTAAATGACCGAAATAATGATTTAAGAAGTAAAACCCTATTTATTAATTAAAAATGCATAATTTAAATTATATTTGCATGCATAAGAGTTAAAAATTAAGGGAGTGACAAAAAATGTACCAAAAAATAATTAATTAATTAATTATTTTGAATTGTAATGAGAACACTTAGAAAATATATTAAGCATCAGAACATATTGAGTGGAATAATTTATACTTTGAACGGTGGTAAGATCTCTCCTTTCAAATAATATGTAAACAGATCAAATATGTAAATTAAGTTCAATTAAGGTTATAATTTATATGTTAAAATGTGATGAGGATGCTTTTCTTATAGGACAGCATATTTGGTTTGATTTAAATGGTCAAATGATAATTTTATACGGTAAGAAGCCAGGGCACAAAAGTAAACTTATTGAATTTTTTAAATTGAAGTTAAAATAGTAAGTAAATTAAATTGAATAAAGTGATAATCTATACTTAAAAATGAGATTAGACTGTTTCTTTCAGAGAAAAAAAAGTATCTGATTTGATTTAAATCGTCAGTAGCAAAAACTTTATTATTGTAAGGAAGCGCAACAGTATTAATGACTTGATGGCCTGTGTGTACGAGCGCCGTATTTAGCCGGCATCCCAGTGGAGACGAGCGAGTACGAGCGTCGCATTTAGCTTGCATCCACGCGACGAACTGTGTGTACATGCGCCGTATATATCCAGCGTCAGCATGGTACCGTTTGATAATCAGCCTAATCTGCTTCAAACTGTTAATGGCTAATTTTCAACTGTAAATTGTCACCATAAAAGTAGTGATATAATTGCGTTTGAACTAGGTGTAGACAGTCTGATTTTAGCGAGCATTTTAGTTTTTTTTTTAAGAAATGCATTCGCATGATTTTTGATTTACAACTTGATATTTACATTATTTTATTATTGTGTTTTAGTAGATACGAGTTTCTTGTTCCTCTATAATAATTTTTAATACTTAAAATAGATAGTCTACAAATGTTTATTTATTTAAAAAAATTAAGGCGAGCTTATCTTTAAGAAAGGTGAAGATTGAAAGAAATTTATCAATATTTGTTTATGTAGAAATATATCAGTGTATGTTTATTAAAATACGTTTTTGTGTCTGCTTTAGTAAATTAAAATATCGTCTGCTCTAATTAATTAGTATATTTTAGGTCACTCCCTCGAGCCATTAAGATTGAGGTAAGATCCGATTATTACATCAAAAGTTATTCAGAGTGGTCCGTTTTTTTGGCACACGTTTCGTATTTCTTTGATAACTTCAACTTCTCACAAACTAATATTTCTCTAACTTTGTTTCCTTGGAAGCCAGAAGAGACCAGGATGTATTTAAAGAACACCAAAGCAACTGAAAAAGAGTTATTTGGAAAATATGTAAGATCTGTTTTAAAAACTTCCCTAATTACAAGCATTCCTGAAATCATTAATTCAAAATCATGCCGAAATACGACACTGAAGATACTTGTGCTTTTTTTCAAGCTTATCGGGTTTTTATATCAAGCTGGAAGTTTTATGCTGTATTATTGGACTTTTCCCACAGTTGTTCACGTAGAAAATAGCTATCCTTTGAATATTGTTAAGCATGCAATTACTTTATGCAGTAATAATCTGTAAGTAATCAATTTCAACTTAATTTATTTGAGTATACCAACAGAGTTGCAGACTGCTCCGAAAAAAGCAAAACAAATTATTTTAAAAAACAATCGAGAACTACAAACTAAAATTTGCCGATTTTCAGTTAATTTTGTCAATTTTTTAAAATGTTCGACATGGCAAAACTGTAATAAAGTGGCATATCTCATAATCTTTTGAATTATTTAGAAATAGCGTTGAATAAAATATCGAATAGTTGAGTAAATATCCTATAAATCGAATTCATTAAACGAAGAATCGTACATTAAAAGACTAACACTTCAAAATATTTATCTGCTGATCGGAGACAGTTGGCAACTCTGTTCCAGTATATAGCGTTCTTAGCACATAACTACTTCTAATTTGAGAATTCCAACAGAGTTACAGACTGCTCCGAAAAAAGCAAAACAAATTATTTTAAGAAACAATCGAGAGCTGCAAACTAAAATTTTCAGATTTTCAGTTAATTTTGTCAGTTTCTTTAAAATGTTTGACATTTAGAAATAGCGTTGAGTAAAATATCGAATAGTTGAGTAAATATCCTATAATTCGAATTCATTAAACCAAGAATCATACATTAAAAGACTAACACTTCAAAATATTTATCTGCTGATCGGAGCAAGTTGGCAACTCTGTTCAAGTATATAGCGTCCTTAGCACATAATGACTGTTAATTCACGTAAACGTAATTAAATCGCAACTTCGGTATATTTTGAAAGAACACCATCTATCTTTATTTACTAACGACTACTACACAAAAGTGTTGCCATGCAGAGACAACTAAGTTCTTTTATTTAATCTCGTACTGGCGTGCAACAATGGCATTTTGTCAGTTTCCGAACAACAAAAAATTGATGTTATCTGGAATGATCCATCTTTTTTCGATACATTATTGAATAATTGACAAATAAATATATAAATGCTCTGCGTGTATTTGAATGCCTTTTTTTTATACAATTTGAAATGTGCTAGACTAAGGGCCTACTGGTCACGAAAATTTTCACGACTTTATACCAAATTCAATATTATTAAGCTGAATAATTTTTAGGACAACATTTCTTCAAGCACAGCAGTTCGTTCGTTGTAGTGGCACTGGGCGTTTTCCCATTCATCCTGAAATTAGACTAAGAAACATACATGACAAAAATAAAGTTTGGGGTGCAAAATGGTGTTCGTGAGAGAGAAAAAAATGGCACTTTGCCATTATTAGGTAATAACAAAATTACAAAAAATAAAAAAGTACATGAAAAAAGGTAAAATTGAAGTACAATGAGAAAATAAACACTAATGAATATTTACAGTTTGGGAATAAATACAAACGGGGGGCGAGTTAAAGGAATGTGAGGAAATGTGTGAGTAAGTGTGGCTCTATTAAAATAGAGACCGGGAAGTCCTGATAATTATCACTCGTGCCGGATTAGCTTATCTCTGATCAGACCCCGAGAGGTCATCTCTTCAACGAAGGAAGTCCTGATAATTATCACTCGTGCCGGATTAGCTTATCTCTGATCAGACCCCGAGAGGTCATCTCTTCAACGAAGGAAGTCCTGATAATTATCACTCGTGCCGGATTAGCTTATCTCTGATCAGACCCCGAGAGGTCATCTCTTCAACGAAGGAAGTCCTGATAATTATCACTCGTGCCGGATTAGCTTATCTCTGATCAGACCCCGAGAGGTCATCTCTTCAACGAAGGAAGTCCTGATAATTATCACTCGTGCCGGATTAGCTTATCTCTGATCAGACCCCGAGAGGTCATCTCTTCAACGAAGGAAGTCCTGATAATTATCACTCGTGCCGGATTAGCTTATCTCTGATCAGACCCCGAGAGGTCATCTCTTCAACGAAGGAAGTCCTGATAATTATCACTCGTGCCGGATTAGCTTATCTCTGATCAGACCCCGAGAGGTCATCTCTTCAACGAAGGAAGTCCTGATAATTATCACTCGTGCCGGATTAGCTTATCTCTGATCAGACCCCGAGAGGTCATCTCTTCAACGAAGGAAGTCCTGATAATTATCACTCGTGCCGGATTAGCTTATCTCTGATCAGACCCCGAGAGGTCATCTCTTCAACGAAGGAAGTCCTGATAATTATCACTCGTGCCGGATTAGCTTATCTCTGATCAGACCCCGAGAGGTCATCTCTTCAACGAAGGAAGTCCTGATAATTATCACTCGTGCCGGATTAGCTTATCTCTGATCAGACCCCGAGAGGTCATCTCTTCAACGAAGGAAGTCCTGATAATTATCACTCGTGCCGGATTAGCTTATCTCTGATCAGACCCCGAGAGGTCATCTCTTCAACGAAGGAAGTCCTGATAATTATCACTCGTGCCGGATTAGCTTATCTCTGATCAGACCCCGAGAGGTCATCTCTTCAACGAAGGAAGTCCTGATAATTATCACTCGTGCCGGATTAGCTTATCTCTGATCAGACCCCGAGAGGTCATCTCTTCAACGAAGGAAGTCCTGATAATTATCACTCGTGCCGGATTAGCTTATCTCTGATCAGACCCCGAGAGGTCATCTCTTCAACGAAGGAAGTCCTGATAATTATCACTCGTGCCGGATTAGCTTATCTCTGATCAGACCCCGAGAGGTCATCTCTTCAACGAAGGAAGTCCTGATAATTATCACTCGTGCCGGATTAGCTTATCTCTGATCAGACCCCGAGAGGTCATCTCTTCAACGAAGGAAGTCCTGATAATTATCACTCGTGCCGGATTAGCTTATCTCTGATCAGACCCCGAGAGGTCATCTCTTCAACGAAGGAAGTCCTGATAATTATCACTCGTGCCGGATTAGCTTATCTCTGATCAGACCCCGAGAGGTCATCTCTTCAACGAAGGAAGTCCTGATAATTATCACTCGTGCCGGATTAGCTTATCTCTGATCAGACCCCGAGAGGTCATCTCTTCAACGAAGGAAGTCCTGATAATTATCACTCGTGCCGGATTAGCTTATCTCTGATCAGACCCCGAGAGGTCATCTCTTCAACGAAGGAAGTCCTGATAATTATCACTCGTGCCGGATTAGCTTATCTCTGATCAGACCCCGAGAGGTCATCTCTTCAACGAAGGAAGTCCTGATAATTATCACTCGTGCCGGATTAGCTTATCTCTGATCAGACCCCGAGAGGTCATCTCTTCAACGAAGGAAGTCCTGATAATTATCACTCGTGCCGGATTAGCTTATCTCTGATCAGACCCCGAGAGGTCATCTCTTCAACGAAGGAAGTCCTGATAATTATCACTCGTGCCGGATTAGCTTATCTCTGATCAGACCCCGAGAGGTCATCTCTTCAACGAAGGAAGTCCTGATAATTNTATATATATATATATAAATAAAAGAAAAACAATTAAAACATAAATTTTTTTTTCAAAAATTAAAAAAATTTAAAGAGCCAAAAATTTTTTTTAACTAAACAATATAATCTCGCCGTCAGTTTACACGATTATATCCGAAAATTAGAATATTTGTTATTATTGTAGCCAAAACACTATATAATCTGGCGAACTAGTTACGAAAACATTTTTGAATCACTTTTGCAAGATATTGGTTAATAAATAGACGTCTGATATAGCTACTTGTTTTATATGTTATTTTTAGTGTTTTATTTTGAATTTTAGTTTCAATTTGTATTTTCTTGCATTATTGTGTTATTATCTTGATTATTTTATTTTCGTACCAAATTGTTTTGGTGCTCTTCACACTATTCATATAGTTTGCTTTGACATCATTTATACTTTATTAGAAAGCACTTTATTTTGCGGATATAATCGTATGAGCTTACAACGGGATTATGCTTTTATTATTTTGTTTTCTGCCTTTTTTAAATTTTTTAATTCTTAAATTTTTTAAAAATTATTTTCTGTACTTTTTCTCTTTCTTTTTCTTCAATTTTGTTTTTTGCATTTTTTAAAAAATTTTCTTCTAAAACATTATTTTAGCTTTTGGCGACAAATATATTGCAATAAGAATAAGAGTGAGTGTGAATTCCATGAATAGGATGAATAATTTTGCCTAAAATATACGAGGTATTGTGGAAAAGAAGCAAAAATATTCACTGGTGTACATATGCATGATATAATTCTTCCTGATTTTTTTAAAATTTTGTGCTATTTCTAAAATATTTATTTAAACCATAGTATCTGAAACACATTTGGCCCACCACTCACTTATTACCTATGAATATACTGCTGTTAAAGAGAAACAGTAAACAGTGCGCATGCGTTGCTACGGCGACCACTGCTGTTTGATAATTTTTTAAAATTCCTTTTTTTTTTCTTTTTACATTTTATTGTGCATTGATTTGGTGAGTTTATTTTTGGGATATGGGACCATATAAATCCTATTAAATACTGCTCGCGTTGCAAAAAAGAAAAAAAGAATTTCGTACTTTGAACGATATTCTTTTTCTTGTTTTATTTAAGAATCAATAAGTTCTAATCTACAGTAATTAAAATTTATTCTTATGCAACTTATTCTTACTTAGAATATCCTTCAACTTAGAGAATTTTCTCGAAATGTCTGCGCAGTGAATTGATAGTGAAATGTTTAGAGCAAACAGTACTTGATATATTAGATCTTAAGAACGTCAGCATTAAAAATTTACCCTTTAAAACATACATGTTAACTAATTATACGCGTATTGGAGAGCAAAATAATCCTAATTCCTTTTACTGGCAGTGGGACAAAAACTGTCTCAGTTGTTTTTAACACTAATAAAAACCACTAAATAAGTAACAGTTTTTATCTCTTGACAAGGTTTTAAATCAATTACTTTCTATTTTGAAAAAAAATGAAGATAAAGCAAATCTCTATATTGCGGACGAGCATACGATGACCAAAATTGTCTGAGCTTTCTTTGACTGAATTTGTTTCATTGCAAGTTGCTTCTGTTCACAGGGTTAAAATGTTCATGCTTAATTGTCTTTGCCTACCACTAGAATAAAAATTTTCTGAAAGTATTGAAATTCTGTTGAAGATCTTATGTTGTGTCATAAATAATCAAAAAATAAACTGGCTATATAGCCTAACATGAAGGGTGCCACATACTCCTGAAATTGTAAAAGGAGATAATTGATTAAAAAACAGAAATCTCTCAAAAGAGAAAATCTCGCAACAAGTTCAAACATATTTTTTCCAGTTTACTTTTGAAGGTTTATTTTCCACTTTTTATTTTCGCTTATTGTTATTTTCATTTCAAATATATATAATTTAAAACATAAGATTGCAGTTGAGTTATTATATAGAATAGATAAAAATGAATTTAGCTTCTACTGCCTCTTACTTTTTCAGGCGTTAGTGGCAGTCCTACTCATATTGAAGACCATAGCTGGCTATTTCCCCTCGGAAGATTTTATAATTAAAGTGCAAAAAGAACTTATGCTTTATTTAATTTTTTAAAATTTCAGTCTTGGATTATTAGAAATATTCTTAAATAATTTTAGCCACAAATGAAACCAATTTTACACAAAATGAACTAATTTAACCAATTTGCACAAAATGAACCACTTCGACCAATTTTACATGAAATGGACCACTTCAACCAATTTTACGCTAAGTGAAATGCGAAACATTTCTGGTAAATACTTGTAGCGTATCTACCACNCTTTGTGAGTAGCGCCCGGGGCATGATGCCCCCCCTTGCTCCCCCCTCGCTACGCCACTGAGCGTATCTACCACTACAAACACTGAAATTTTTATGGTATATAAGACACGCTAACTCTACTCTTTGTCGAACCATAATGTTGCTCATCACAAAATGTTTTTATACAATGTTTTAATTAATTTTCATGATATATGGTTGTATGGGATATTGGCAACGCCTCCTACAACTGAAAGCTTCCACACGGTTTTTTATTGGTAGTTCGATCAGACCACTGTGAAGGATATCCACTTTCCGAACGAGTCACTTAATACAAAATCTAGTTAAAATAAGAAAGTGGTAGCAAATATATGACTAAAAATTTGTTTTATTTATGAATATTATTGGTTTGCCTTATTCACTTGTCAACCACTACAGATTCAATTCTCAAATTTATGAGATAAATTTCTCTCAATTACTTTTATAAAAGGTTTTGGGTTCATGCGCACAACTGGTTCATTTTTTAAATAGTCTGCGCGGACTACTTATAAAAGACCGTGTGGAGGCTTTTTGATGTAGGAGGTGATGATATGGGCCGCTGCGCGGCCCAGGTGCCCCGTTTTTGGATAATAAAAGCTAAGCAAACTCTTTGTCGCGGTCTGTCGGAGTTTAAGAGAAAAAGTTTGATGCGTGATTTGAGATGATGAAGCCGAAATCGTGAAGGAAGTTGGATCCAAATCGACGTAAAAGCACGCTGCTCTTATGTGTAAGTTGAATCGTCATTGATATTCACTGTAATTTGTATTGATGACTTTGTGATGAATATTGATGACGTGTGTTTATGCCACGTTTACAAACAATTGAAACTGTAAATATATCTCCGATTTTTCACTTACGGTCTCATTTCTTTATGGTGCTTCTGTGTACGTCACCGTTTCAGGAAAGCATTTCCGACCCCACATTGCTATATGATTTTGAGTCGTCAGGATGCCCCCTACCCCTTTTATAAGTTCTGAAACGCTCTGGGACACCCTGTAATTTTTCTGAAAACTTTTAGATGGTAATTAAAATTTTTGGGAGAAGGGATATAACATAAAAAGCCTTAACCAATATTTTTATGTTATTTCTTTATCTAAATTCTCCTTCTTAATTTATTAATCAAAATTAAACGCTTTCTCCTACTTTATTAGTGACATCCTAATTTTTATTCTATTTTTGGATTAAAGCATGAATGAGCAAAATATGAAAGTTTGGATTAAAACATGAATTAGCATTTTGAATTGTTCCCTTTACTAACTGCCCGAACTTTATTATTCCCTCGACCTATTTTATGGACCAATTGTAAATTACTAACGTTTCCCTTTTTGCATGTGACTTGAAAGTTCATTACTTGTAAGATTTTCCCTAGATTTTGAGAGAGAAGTACTTCAAATTTTGGATTATTCGATTTCTTGCTCTCATACAATGATTTCTTAGTAAAAACTCTTATTTTGCCTCGACATGCCCATTAATTTCTCCTCTGCCACGCTGCTATATATTTCTCCTAATTCGGGAATTTCTCCTAATTCCCGAATTCACAATAAATTCGGGGTTTTCTCTATCTATTAGCAACACTATAGTTATTATTCATTTTGTTAGAATGTCTTAAGTAGTAATTTAAGAACTGTTAAAAAATTGCTAATGTTTATTTAGATTCATTGTGTTAGGTTGTCTTAAGTAATAATTTATGGTGGGTATTTTATTTACGTCGCACAAGAACTGCACAGTGGGTAATAATGGTCTGGGAAACATCACTGAGGATGATCCGAAAATAAGTCATTACAAGGATACTTTCCAAATTTAGACATCCAACTGAAGGGGAAGAATATTTCCTCCAGATACCTGTACCCGCGGTACTGGACTGCGATCGATCTCAGGACTTTTGATTCCACAGATTTTACGAGCACGTACATGTACTTAGTGGAGTCAAGGATCGATCCCCTGTCCGGAGTCCGATTCTCTAACCACTGGGCTACCACGGCCCAGTTATAATTTAAGATGTGTTGAATAGTTTGTCATGCGTTAAGTATTTCAGAATAATTTTGTATATTCATTGAAATAAAAACTTAGTTATGAAGTAACTATTTAGATATATTTTTGATCCTTTCTAAAATGGCTGTATAAATTTTAAATATAAACGGTGTTATTTGGCCGTATAGTGTCATAGCAATTATTAGTGATGAAGCTTGCCTTTTTAGAGCAATAATATATATATATATATATATTGCGATACTGAAGTTATGGTTTGAGAGGTGCTTGAGGAATTAGTAGAGCACATAAGGGAGCATTACGATTAGTTTTCTATCCTATCACATGGCAGAGATGGAAATAATTTCAATACTTCAGTTGCCTACTTTGCTTAAATGTTCCAAAGTCATATTTATGGTGATTTAAAAACAACAATCATGGTGCCAAAATCACGGACATTTCTTAAAAAATAGTTAAAATGAAATCTAAGTACTTTCGTGCAGGCAACAGTTAGATGGTGAAAAAATTTGGTTAATGCATCGCTTAAAACCAATAAAGGTGTCAGGATTGGAGGAGGGGTGCCCTGCATATGGCTTGGTCACCATTAAAATTTATAAGTTGTATAGATAATTTTGAAAGGTGACCAAGCTGGTGGTCAATAAAGATTTCCTTCTTATGAGGCAACAACATGATGCATTGTTAATATTTTTATGTAAATGAAAACAATAATATGAACTTAACATAAAAATGCAAAAGAGAAATGGTGGCAAAATTTCCTCGAGCTATTAAAAATGAACAGGATAGAAAGCAATAGATAAAGGGATAGCGGGATAGGAAGCAAGGTATATGTCACTACAAGAACTATTATATTTATGCATATCCACTTTTTGCATATTTATAGGACATGATTGTCTTGATATTCGATTACCATTCTTACCAAATGTTGCCTACCCTCTGTGTGACAAAACAAACGAGCCTATGAACAAATATCACCTGTGTTATATCAAAAACTTTTCAATGCTATTGTTGCCACTGTTTCGCTGTTTAAATTTCCTTGCACAAGGCCCCAACCGTTGGAAATAAAAATATTTATGCAGAATTTTTTAATTTTGCTAGCAATTAAAAAGCCAATGATCGATTGTCAGGCATTGTATATTAGTAATCAAAATCATTACAAATCATGCTTATTAAATCACGATTAAAAAGTTTAAGTGCAAAATTTACTATTGCTTTAAGTACTAAAGAAAATATCTTTAAAGCAGAGAAAATTGTGTTTATGCGTCTGTGTGTATAAATATATTGTGCATATAAATTAACTTCGGATATATGAATTTTAAAATTGTGCAATAAGTTAAGTGCTGTTATCTATACACGATCTATATATAAAATTAAAATATTTAAAAAAAAACTTCGTTTAAAGAATTTTTTAAACCAAATGAATGCAGTTAGGTTGTAAATTTCTTGCAGTGATAGAATAATTAAAAAAAAGTTTGGATAGTAGCTCTTGAATCAACTTTGATCATCTATAGCTAATACAAAAAGATCAGACAAATAANTATATAAAATTAATATATAAAATTATCTATATATAAAATTAAAATATTTAAAAAAAAAAATTCGTTTAAAGAATTTTTCAAACCAAATGAATGCAGTTAGGTTGTAAATTTCTTGCAGTGATAGAATAATTAAAAAAAAGTTTGGATAGTAGCTCTTGAATCAACTTTGATCATCTATAGCTAATACAAAAAGATCAGACAAATAAAGTAGCATCGACAAATTTTACTGTCGGTTGAAGTGCATATGTTTTTGCTGATAAATGACTTTTTTAGAGGTGATGTTATGTATACAGTCTCACAATTAAATAATCAGACATACATTTAAATAAAAAATTAAAAGTTTATTCGATACGTACTTTTTACAAATAAAAATTTTATTTTCCAAGACAATGTTGAGGAACTTATAAAAAATATGTCCTTTTCTTTCTCAAAGACATGAGTGACTGAAGTTATTTTTTGACCAATAACCACTGTATAGCGCTGTTTACTAGAATTTACAGAAATTTAAAACTCTATGATTTCAAAATTTATCTCATCAGTAATCAAAATATTAAGTATTGTAATATATAAGTTATATATTACAATACTTAATTATTTTTTCTGCAAAGAATATTTTTTCTCATTCTTTTGTAGTTTACTTTTTACAGCAAACAAAACAAAAAATAACAGCTAACCATGTATATCTTCTCATACCAAATCCTGAAAAATACAGTATACTTACTTTTCCTTAAAACTATTCATATCTCTATAAATTTCCTTTTTTAAAAAATAATATTAACGTAATTTTCATCATTAATTCAAAATATCAACAAAAAAAAATAAGAAAGAAAGAAAAGAAAAGGAATGCTATGCTAGCTCCAGAAGATTCAGCAATACAAAGTTTATTTGCACGAGCAAAGATTTTGTTCAGTCAATCCTATTCAGTCAATCCTTGTAGTTCAGTCAATCCTATTGTTTTAATGCAGTGTGACACCATTATTTAGTTATTTTGCTAAGATCATGAAAAATAAAAATGCTTTTACTAAAAAGTTATTTTCATTTTAAATCAAAAATGTTTGTTAAGCTTTTTTAAAAATAAAAAAAAAATGTGGATTTTTAAAAAAAAATTAATTTAAAAAACAAATTAAAGGTATTAAATAAGGTTTGGAATTCAGTTCACTGAATTTTTCTAAAGACAGATTTCAGTCCTCAGTGCTGAAAAGTGGCACCCATGCTCAAAGATGGTCATTTTTTTCATACACATAAAACGAGACAATTTTCACGATTAATCACTACAACAAGTGTTAATAATTTACTAAAATACAAGACAGACTTTACAATTTATACACAAACACATGCGGTATCCGTTTTAATGATCCCATAGACAAATGTGATTAGAGGTAGTTTTCATGTAAGAAACAAATACACAGGTAAAAAACATTGCATGTGATAGTTATAGATAACTTTTATAAAAATACACTTATCTTTTCACAAAAGTAGGAAAATACTTTGCAATTAATACACAAGACAGTTTCCACAACTAGAAACTTATACACAAATATAAAATTTTTCAGAGGCATATTAACGAGCACATTGTATTCAATAACAATGTCATAGGGAAATAATGTTATTGAAGAATTTTATCTTTTCTTTTATGAGAAATTTTTTTCACAAACATAAGTTTTCTGTTTAATACACAAATATGAAATTTGTCTCTTGTAATGTTAATTCTACTGATATCTTTTTTTCCAAAATTGGGGGACAACTTTTTTTACAGATAGTAATTGAAGATAATTTTCAAATTTAAATATAGCTACACCAAAAAACTGTTGGAAATTGACAATTTTGGGAACCTCTATGAAAATTGTTTTTTTTTAATCCCAGAAATAAAAAAACAATATTTGGCAGATAAAATATGAGAAAATTTTCCCAATTAGAAAATATATAAAATTTTAACAAATATAAATTTTTCTGTGGCTACGTTCATATAAAAAAGTTTTTTCTTACTATTACTGGAGATAAATAGTAAAATATACAAAAAATTGTAAATATAATATATTAAGTATAATATATATAGATAATAATACATAATAGATGTAATATATATATGATAAAAATATTTAATATAATATAAATGGACAATTTTCACATTCCACACGGATAGCAGAAGACACTTCTACGCGGATATAAGACAATCATCTCAGGCACTGTATTGATAATAATTAAACTGAAATTATTTTTCCACATTGATGGATTTTTTTTGTAATACACGAGATAATTTACAAAGTTATAAACATGTAAAAAAAATATTATCTGCAACAATGTTGAATGACCTTCATGTATTGTATAACTTCAGGTATATTTTTTTCTTTTTCACAAAAGTAATAAAATAGTTTACAGATGATGCATGGAACAGTTATCTCTATCACATTTTAAATATTTACACACAAATACAAAAAAAAAAAAAATTATATGTCAGTGTTAGTGATCTCACAAAAAATATTAATACTTTTTTTTGAGAGAGAGGAAACAAAATTTTTTTCCCTTACATAATAGCTCTTACACAGAAAGGCAAAATAAGACTATGACAGTGTTGATGAAAATAACTTATTTTTTTTATGCGTAGGTGAAAGACTTTTTCACAAGTAACACATGAGGTAGTCTTCACATTGAAACACACATGCACTTAGGAGAAGTTACAGGCAATGTTGAATAATAAACTTAATCACACTGCAAACAGTTTTGCCTTTTTTTAATCACAGAAGTATATTTTTAGCTGAACATAACTTATTTGGACAGTTTTTACAGTTACATGGACGGACAAATAATTTTCAGCAGGCAGTGTTCAAGGTTGGGCTATAAAAAATATTTAATTTCTGATTAAGTTTGGCAATTTCTGCTACAGGTAATCCCAAAGCCAGGTTAAATAATTTCCCAAATTAAACGTATTTAAAATTTTTCTCAGAGTTGAAGGCTCAGGATGTTCTGAGGGTGGAGCAGTACATTCCCACCATCCTTCTTGATATCCTTCATGAACATGATCCAACAACACTTTACGTCGCCTTTCACAGTATCTAGTAACAAGAGACACATAATAAACACAACACGTACTAAAACAATTCAAAACATACTAAATTCACATAAAAATATGTTAATGTGTTCATAACAAGTAATTAAATATTTTTCTGTATCCCAGGGAAGTGAAGAATATATACAATACAAATCAACAATTGTATACAAGTTATTGTTTACAAGGTATTCACCATTACCATACAACATTCAGTTGATGTTTTATTTATAGGAAAATATATATTTTAACCCTTTTGTAAAATGAATTAGTTTGGCTAACTAAGCAATTAATTAAAATAAAAATCATGAGCTGACTGAAACATATTTAAGTTAACCTAATATTTACATTCAAATTTTATAGAATCAAAGCGAAAAAAAAAGTGTCAGCAAAAGATTAGACTCACCAAAACAATTTAGGAGCAATGGTTAAGAATTAAAATTTATTCATGTTTGATGTTATTTAATTTTAATAGTTGAACAAATTTATTTTTTACTGTAGTAGTTAATGTTAAAATGATATTAAATGGTAATATGTACAATTTCTTATACATTTATATTTGATATCAAGTAATAGTTGAACAAATTCATTTTTATTTTTAATTGAAAAATATAAATTACTCAATTGCAAAAAATATTTTTAATAGTACACTCATCATCAAGGTAGTGCATATTTTTTCACAAGTTTAAGTTAGAAATTTATAGTTGAATAAATTCATTTTAATTTTAAAACACAAATTAAAAATTATTTAATTGTAGTTAGTATTAATAATAGTACATACATTATAAATGTTATGTTAGTATGAATTTCTTCTCATAAGTTATTGTTAAACAATAATAGAGGAATAAATTCATTTTAATTTTAAAATACACCGTATAAGTTTTGTCAAGTGCAATTATTAAAGGTAGAAAGTTTATTAATAGAAAAGTCATAAAAAATAATATGTACTATTTTTTACAGATTTATGTTATTAGATATAAATATAAAGTATACTTTTACATTACTTAGCAGTTATATAAATAATTTTAAATTTAAAATATGAACGATAACTCTTTTTGAATTTTATTTAAAATGTGATATATCAAAGCACATTTTAGGTTGTAAACTGTTCAATGACAATCTTTCATATTTTATGTAAAATTTGAAGGCAAGTATGAAGATTTATGAATGGGAAAAAAATTAAAAGTAAACGTTATCTTAGACAATTTCCATGTAAGGAACTATGTCCTAAACAATATTTCCTGCAATATTTTCTTGCACTTAAATAAAATGTAGTCAGTTTTTTTAAAAATAGAATATTTTTTAAGTGGTTTTAAAATTTAGCAATTTCAGTATCATAAAAAAATATTTTTCCCTAAAATGGAAAAAAAAAGTTTTAAAAAAGAAAGTGAAATGAAATTTTATTTTAATTTTTTTTATCTTAATTTTTTACTATTTATGTTTTAAGTTAAATAAATCTTTGCTTTAAGTTTTGACGCTCAAACAATGGCTTATTTTAATTTTTCATGTCAAAAAACTTTTGAAAGACACACTGAAAAACAATGTTAAAAAATTTACTCGTGTTTGTCTCGAACTTTTTGCACAATGTCTAAGACATTTTCTTTTGTTACATCTCTTTCCAAGTATTTAGACAACAACTCTGTTGCTCTCTCCAAATCTCTTTGGTTGTGCTGACAGGGAAAAAAAGTGCAATTTAGAATTCTCTTATAATTTAAGAGAAATTGACTTGTATACAAGCATTTTGGTAGCATTAAAATAAAAAATAAACATATCAGATTTGAAAAAACTAAGAATAAAAATATTATTATTATTAAACCTTTTACAAGTGTTTTTTTTTTCAAATAAGGATTTTTTGATAACAATTCAAAGAGATTTTCAGCAAATTAAGTCAGATGGTTTTTGGTATAGAATGTGAATAAATCAGTACAATAAAAATTCAATACCAAAAATACAAAAACAAATTCCAAGCAAGCTTTACCTATATTTTTTTCTATAGGCAAGGTTAGGTACAGGTTTCACAGGGCAAAATGATTTGTGCCTCTTCCTCAAACAGCAAAAAGTCTTTCTTTCACATTTCGTAGAATTTATGCATACCTGTCATTCAAAAGTGTAGTTTTTATATAAATATATCCAAATTCTCAGCAATTTCCTTTTAAAAAAAGTAATAAATTTTTTTTAAAGCAATTTTGACTGGGTGCTCAGCAGATTTGGACCCTGGGACAATCGTCCCTGTCTTTCTTCCCTCGAGTAAGGTTGTTTGTAAATTTATAACTTATCTGAGAAAAAAAGACTTGACTACTATTTTCCTTCTATTGTTAATGCTATGAAAACTAAAATAGAATTTCAAAAAACTGATAAAACAAAATTTATTTTTGAATATTTTTTGCAATATGTAGCTTTCCATATGAAGATGTCAAACATATAAAAACCTCAATTTTGAATTTTCTGTCGCTTACGTCGATTTTTCAATTGCACAGAAGCAGACACCTATGCAAAAATTGCTGTCTAAGTAAACACTAAACAAAATAAGCTAGCCTACACAATTTTTTTACATTATTACAAAAGTTCTTTCCAATTAATTTACAGCTAGAAGGTGAGAGGCTGCAGATTGATCAATGGAAAGTAACAGATCGTGTGACACAACTTGCAGTAAAACAAAAAAAATCTACTAATCCAATAAAATAAAATGTATGAATCCAGATAAATGCATGAATTTAGTGAAATAAAAATCCAGTATCAGGTTTTAGGAAGTAAATCTGTAGCACAACTTCATAAATAAAAAGCTGCCTACAACTCAAGACAATTGTAAAAATAAGGCTTGCCCAAATATATGTATAACGAAATCTGAATTAGTAAATGTAAGGTCAATAAGGCTAAAAGGTAAAAATAAGAATTGCCCAAATAACGAAATCTAAATTAGTAAATTTAAGGTCGATAAAAATTAGACATAAGTGTACATTGTGCAAACTTCATTTCTAACAAACAAACATTTTCAGGGTTCTCACTCAATTTCAGGAAAACAATTTCTTGACTTTTCCAAGTAAATCAGGAAAATTTCAATAAAAAATTTTATCTCATTATTTATTTATTTGGTATCAGCTTTTTAATCTCTATGTTAGCAACCTATACATATGTGAACAAAGGTTATTATATGCACACAAAAATTATGCTTAAAAAAATGTAATTAAACAGAAACAAATTAAGCAGTTAAAATTAAATTCTAACTAACTCAATAAATACAATCAGTTTAACTAAACCACACCAGTTAAATGATTTTACTGTTTATTTTTAATACAAATAGCCTTATCCAAAGATATATATAGCAAAATTTGAATTCACGATCATAAGATAGATACGAATTACACACAAAGATGTATGTTGCTTAAATTTAGGTTAAAATAAATGAAATAAAATACTTAAAATGGAAGATGGAATAGAATCTAAGTTAAAATATCCAAATAACTAAACAGAAAAATTAATACAGATTAAATTAATTTGAAAATTAGTACAATTCACTATGTTCAGTTATTTCAAGTTGCACAGTTTTAGGAAGAAAAAAAAAAGATTACGCTGCGTATGCAGATCAGATTATTACGTCAAATATATTGCCGAGTATCCTATAATAATTCTATTTTATTCTGAAAGGATCATTCAGGAATTCTTTCAAATATCTTTTGCAGACAAATTTCTGCATTACTGCAGAGTTTTTTTGCAAACAAATTACTGTGCTATCCCTACAGAAATGGTTCTTTCTGGAAGGTAGGTACTTTATTTGCTTCGCACTAGAGCTGCACAATGGGCTATTGGAGACGGTCTGGGAAACATCCCAAAGGATGATCCAAAGACATGTCATCACAGTTTTGATCTTCACCAGAGGGGACGACATGCCCACTTTGATAGCTCGCCGACCTACATGTGAAGTAGAGCACTTTACGAACAGTTTAATAAGGATCGATACCGCACATCCTTGGTCCCATCGCAGTTAGTGATGTTCTACTGATAAACTTCTACTTCTCTTCCTGTAACCTTAACTTGTGTTTTAGTGGCTATGTTATCTATGTGCTATGCTACAGCAGACCCTGTCTCACCAGAACTCAATTTTTAAAAAAATCTGAGATGAAAAATAATCTGCAAATGCTATAACAAAATCACTTTTATGTTCTTGCAGACTGTGCAATGATAACAGAGCAAAAATTGTTCTAAAAGCAAAAATTAATTTTACATTTTTTATACATAAGCAATATCATGTATCTACTGTGCAATAGCAAAATCAATGTAAGTGTCACAAAATACAAAACTGAGATTTTAATACATATGGCAATATTGTATGATAAGTAAAATCTAGTTATATAGCATTTATTAAAATAATTTTTTTATCAGTTATCAGAAATTCTACTTTAGCATTAATAGTATGAACAATGGAAAAAAAATAGTTGTCAAACTGCTTTTCTGGAAATTTATTGTGAAGCACTTACGTTGTTTTTTCAACTGCACGTTAGATATAGACAAATAATAATAAAAAAATCAAGTTTTCCTTTTTAAGTTAATACACATGTAACTGATAAAAATATGTAGATGTCAGATATCACAATCATGCCCAACATTTTGAATTTGCAAACCATAAAAATGAACTTTCAATGCAAAGATTTATTTTTCTTAGGCAGTATCGAGGAAAATTTCTGTTGTAAGCCATATTTTTAACAAAGCCCTAAGGTTAAAAGAATTAAATTAATAAGATTAAGAGCTTGTTAATCAATGCAAGACTATTAATTATGTTAAAAGTATTTAGTGATTGAAATGTTATTAATTATTTTTAAAATAATAATGAGTGCACAAAGAATGAAATTTTTTTATTGTATCCATATATATACTCAAACACTGGTCTTAAAATAGGGTTTTATGACAGACAGTTGAATTTACAAGCCAGAAGAGGAATCTAGTTAAATTCTCAATTTGATTTTTGTGCTGAAATATGGCTTTTGATGAAATAAAAGCGAAAAATGGCAAATATAAATGTAGTAAATAGTTATCAGAGAAACATACCTCATCATCGAATTCGGCTATTTTTGTTCGATGACAAATACTAATGCAATTTTTTATAAATGTATATCCTTTTCAATATATTATTTTCAGAATTTTTTTTATTTTTTTTTAAACTTTGATTCTCTTTAAATTAAACCTTTAAATTAAACAGTTTTAGGAAAATAACAGATATATGAAATGAATATTGTATAATAGATATAAATTTAATTACGGGATTACAAAATGGTAACTGGTCAAAAAATGTTCTAACTCTTGGAACCCATGTGACCCTTCTGTGAAACAGTAATCAGGAACTGCACCATTCAGGGAGTCAATGACTAGATTAAAGTCATACAATTTTGAGACTAACAGCATGATAGGGCAATGTGATCAACAGTGAGCATGAACACTAGTCATCTTTCCTAGACAAGCAGATACCCACACATCTGAAGCTTCGAGTCTTCACCTAAAAAAAAACTGCAATCAATGACACTTCGGTCCTCTTACCCTTGAGCCATCACAAATCTGTGATATATTTTAGAATTTTAAATTTTACTAATGCTAAAAATTAGCTAACACATTTTTAAAACTTATTAATGCTGCATAATTTTTCCTGTACAGTTTTCATATAACCTTTAATTAAACACAAAAAAGTCTTAGTCATATATTACAATTCTGATTTTAATTTTCGGATACAAATAAATCAACTATTAAATTATACAAATTTGAGCAAGCATAAAAATAACATAACTGAAGTAACTTTCTAAAAGTTGAATTAATATAAAATTTTATAAAAATATCTAAAAATAAAGAAAATAAGAACATAAAATTAGTAGGCACATTATACACAAAATATTACAAATTTTTTGCTACATGCATGACAATCTTTTAAAACAGAATTAAGTATTGCATAACACTTACTGAAAGACATTCTGATATACTTATTTTCTATTTTATTTTCTGAATGAAAAATTAGTTGACACAAACCTTTCAAAGAGTTTCTGTTTGTCCCACTCAAAGTGATTTAATAAAATTCTGGCAATCGCAGTAGGAATCTATAAAAAATTGTAGTGATAAATAAATAGTCAAATATAAAAATAATTATTCAAATAATAAAGTTATAACGGATCATTTTTGTATATTTTCGCATCATTTTATTGAACCATTCTTTTTTTAGTTTATACTATTTATTTAGACCTACTTCCTTTCAAAGTTTATTTATTTATTAATGGTTGAATTAATGTCAACAATAACAAGCATCCTAAAACCAGATGAAATATAGAAAACTTTCAGTGTATCCCTCCGCTTATGTAATGTTTATGAGATGATAAGTGAACAGGCTTGATAACCTAGGAAGTTTTATTGTGATTTGTGTTTAGATTTAAGCCCAAATTTACCAATCATAAGAGTTTTCTGTAATTTAAAAGTCCTAAAAGGACGTGAACTGTAAATAAATGTGAGAAAATTAATATCACAACATAAGTAAAAGGAAATGTTTGCCAAGTTTTGAGTGTGATCCCCTTATTAGCTATATGTGTGTAAAATATTACCATATGCTATTTTTTTGGTAGCAAGCTTGCAGAGTCTTCTAAATTTGCTCACTTAATCAAAAGTTTAATTTAAAGAATGCATAATATTATAAATACTACAGGTATAATAATATTGAATGGCTTCCTTTTTCAAACTTAGGAGAAAAAAATAAATCAGAAGTAATAAGCTGGAAGTCTTATGACAAATTTTAGCTCCCCTAGCACCACCCATCATTGCATCAAAAACCTTTTTTAAATAAGTTTTGGCAACAGTGAGACAGCAAAATGGGGGATATATCCATATTGTGATCTGTCGCCCCAACTACAATCGCCAAGGTGTCAAATCGATTTTGAACTTGCAAATTTTAAAAAAAAACAAAAAAACATGTAGATGTTTGCTCGGGGTTGGCTACGAGTTATACAATTTGAGTAGGTCCCTTTCTGTGATGTTTTCTTTTTAGTTTCTAGCGGGCCGCTGCCCGGAAGTTGCCAAGACTTGGCAAATATCCTGCCACAGATCACGTTACGGAAATCTCCCCGCAAAATGCTTAAAAGATGTTTTCTATTCTTTATCATTTTTCTAAAAAAAAAAAAGTTGCAAAATTAGGTAAAACTCATAGTCATCTTGTAGTCTACTAGACATATTTCTTAAGAATCAATTCTAAGAAGAAGAACTGACAGTTTCTCTTTGCGCCCTGGTCATTTTAGAAACGTGATTAATAATTGAAGTTTCATAGCATAATCAGCTGTACTTTTCAAGAGCAATAAAATAAAAAATAAAAATTAATAGGAAGATAGTAATTAGTAACTAGGATCTGTGGCGATAGTTTTTTCTTGCCAGTACAATCACCAGGAAAATAATTGTTCATTTTCAGCTTGCGCTATTAAGTTTTCTGGTATAAAATTGCAAACACTTTTTTTGACATCCTTAGTCTTTTTTTATTAAATTCGTTTTCGATAGTTATATTCGAATTTTAGGGGTCGAAGGTTTCGTACACATCTTTCTTCCCACAAGAATAATATTTGAATATAAAAAAAATTGCGTATACAAAAATTTTACCTGGAAGACAGTGTTAACTTCTAGTATACATTCAATCATATGTTGCATTATTTGCTCAGTTGATAAAACAACATACTGAAACTTTTCAGATTCATCTTCATGTTCAGATGTCGAATCATTATCTGAGCCAATATCACAGAACTCATTAAAATTAGAGTCCATGTTATAACAATTTAAATGATAATTCGACGCGACAAACCTTTGAACTGTTATTTGGATTTTGTGCATATGGAACCTATTAAAGCTTTATGTTTGGCGAATGAAACCCAGCTTTTAGCTTCCCTAAATTGATCAGTTTCCTGAGCCATTCTCACTAACTGCGGTTCACGCAAATTCGATAGCCGTTGATGCAGATTAAGAGTCTAATTGGTGAAATATATTCCCCCGCGAGAAACTTACCAATCAGGCTCTCTTTTTCTCTTGACGGCAATACAAAAATCTAATAAGCGGAGATATTAAATTTATTTAAATAATTGAAAAATTTTAGCTTGATCTTTTTGTTCAAAAACTATGTCTTTTTGAGAACATGCTTCATGTTTGCAAAATGTCATTTTTATTTTAAGCACAAATACTGTATTATTTTTTTTGAAGGTACCCTTCATTCACGTCTCAAAATACTGTATTTAGCCTTCTTTGTATTTGTAATGAATTTTAAAACTTTATACGATAGATGAGTAAACGTTTTCTTAGCTCTAGTAACATTGTGTTTTAACGTGGCAATAATCTTTGCACTTAAAAAACCTCCCCCCCCCCGCCCTAAATGAAATTGTTTTATACACCAATGCATGATAACTCAATTTATGAAAAAAATCTATATACGTTCTTCTACTCTGGAAGTTATGCTTTTAATTGATGGAGAAGTAGTTTTATAGTTATAAAATTCGCATAAATCTTACTAGAAGACCGTGCTTTTGGCAAGCAAAATTCTGGTGGCCAAGACTGTACATGAAGGCAGCTATTGCTCAACACAGTGCAGTCGCAAGACTATATGAGAATAAAAAATATTATTTTTTACATCAAATTTTCTGTGATTAAGATCTAAAGAAAAAAAAAACACTGTTGGAAATCAAAATTTTATTAAATTGTTGCATTTAGATAATAGCCATTAATCTAGATACTTTTCGTTCTTGTAATTTTTTATTGTTTTAAACAATCAATCACGAAGTACGATAACAAAAATTAAATACAATTCAATAAATTGAGTATATTATTAATGTAATTAAAATATAAAAAATTATAAATTAAAGAAGACACAACAGCCCACTTTTTCAAATACTCTTTGTTTTTTTATATATATAAACTGGTAGCAAAATTTATGCTTTAATAATTTATTCATTTGATGCTATATATAAAATATTTGAAAAAAGGAATAATAAAAATAGCACATATAAAAGCCTTGAAAATAAATCGAGTACAATTGTTAGTGTTGATGAAAAGTGAACGAATTCTCCTTACAAATGATAATTCAATAGTTAGTTCTTTTTCACTACAAAAGATTCTTATAAGAAATTGTAAAAGTTGACAGCTATGCAGAAGGTGAAAATAAATTTTAAGCAAATGAAAATTTTTACGACACAATTTCGTTCTTTCATACAAGATAACATATAATCAAAGCAGGTAATCAATTGTTTACAACTATAAAAGTTACAGTAGATGCTTAACGACGAAATCGGAAGAGTATAGACACAACTACAAAGGATTCTATCTAATAGCAGCAAATATTATGCATTATTAGTTTTTTCTTGAATAAATAATTTCGAATTGAAAATAAAATGACCACCAATATTTATAAATAAATTGTATTTATAAATAAATTGCCTTTATAGATTAATAACGTTGATGAAATTTGATTCATTTCTACAGGATGTTTCACAATCACAGTTCTAATCATAAGAGATTTTCTAAATTTTTGGTCTAGAATACAATAAAAAAAAACGTTCTCATAAGAGGCCACAAATAAATATTTAAGATAGGAAAAAAAAAAGAAGAAAAAACCTTAATGAAAGTTGAGAAATATTTATTGAAAATAATGGTTTAAAAAAAATAAATATGAAAACCAGTTTGATTGCAGGAAAAACGAGTAGGTATTTCCATTAATAACTTTCTCAAATGTGTTTTGCTTCCTCCCCGGAAGTAATACAGGTTTTGATGTTTAAGTACAGTGTATGAGTTTCTAATGGGAAAAAACGCCAGTTCACTATAGAACGACTTTTTTTTTAGATTGATACAAAATGAGTGCCTCCAGTTCAGTTATTAGATCGTCAAATTTTGATCGTATCAGTTTATGACCCGAAATCAGCTTATTTTTTTCAAACATAATTCCAAAAGTTCAAATCAAGATAGTGTTTACCATGCATCCTGAATTTAAAAATATTTCTTTTTTTTTCACAATCACTAAAGTAAACATGTTGCTAAGAAAAGAAATTTAAATAAATAAATATATACAAAAATAAATAAATAAATAAATAAAATAAAAACGTGAATGTCGAAGAGTTTCTTGAAGTCTTCCTCTTTGGCAAGTTTAAATAGCATTTTTTAGTTAGTTGTCCTTTTTGATTCTTTTCTTGATAGGGTAATAAAGCACTAAGCAAAGTGATTCGCAGAAATCAAACACTGAAACTAAACTCAATCCTAGCCACATTCCCATGTATCCTCCGATGTAGCTGAAAAGTTCCACCTCCTGTAAAATACAAGAAAAATAAATCACTGGCGATGTGTCCATTACCATTTTGTGAGGTTTTATGCACAGTTACTCATTGCCCTTATTATTTAACAGACGGTTAAAGCAATGAAAAATTAAAAGAACGCAAACTCATGTTTTGCCGATGTTTTTTTTCGAAGGCGGGCTACTTATCGTTATGTTTTTCCTTGTCACCAAGCCGAAAGTTAAAATAATCCTTGTTGTTTTGAATAGTCTACTTTTTCCAGAACAAGCTGGAATGAAATGATTTTCTTACCGGTTTTTTGCCCAGATTTTACTGCTTTGAACTGGACATGTAGATTTTTGTTTTCCATAGTAACTTTCGAGGACGGGCCATGAAGGTTACTGATTTCGTTATTGTATCTTCCGAGGAAGGACCATATAGATTCCCGTTTTTCCATTGTAACCTTCTAGAATGGAATAGTAGTAGATTTCCATTGTAACTTCCTAGGACGGGCTACGTAGATTACGTACGTGGTTACTTAATTTTGCTTCAATTTTTTGAACCCTGCTGAAGCTTTTCATTTTATGTACATTGTTATTATTTTTCTTTCTGGTACCATTACTTATAATCCTATCAGAGTAGCAATGATCTAAATTTCTTTTTGTTTAAGTGATAGCAAAAATTGAAAAACATACATTTATATTAAATTATTTGTATTTATAAAAATAAATTTCACCTTAAAGTGAACATATTTGAGTGCAAAAATTATTTTAGGAACGATTTTTTAATGCTCAAGAGAAGATGAAGAAGCTAATTACTACAAGTTTATAAGCATGCGTGCCTTTTTTTGGGGGTTTTACGAGAGAGTTTAGCTTTATATTAAATGTGGTAGTAAAACTTTCTGCTCTCTTGCTTGATTCCTGTTTCAACAAATTTGATTTGATGTGCTTTGAATTACCTTTACATTTAATTAGTTTAAACATACATGAAGAGGACTAACTAGAGTGTTTCAACTGATGGCGAAAAGTTAATAAAGTATTAGCCTACAATTTCACTCCAATAGTTAGTTTACTAGCAGAGGGCAAAAGTTTTTTTGAAACTCGTAAAAGTTGGCAGTAATGTTTATATCTTAAATCATCAACTTGTAGAGTTCGCTAGATCAAACCGGCGGATCGGAATATCGAACCTGCGACCTCTCATCCTGATATTCTTTCTGCTGTCAGAAATTAACTGCAACTGACTGCAGGATACTAATGTCGTAATTATTCATCGCACATTTTCTCCAGTATATACATGCATCTGTGAAACCACAAAACTACTACTATGTTATACTCTATTTTGAATTTTAATTTATTTTTAAGTTAGTCACGCAGCTTTTGTGACTCTATCATTTTCCCAGAAAATAAATGTGTTTATTTTTATCTTTTGATTGTTTTAATGTTGTCTTTGGTTCCGTAAAAATGTAGGAACGCTATTCCTCGTTCCCACATAATGGTGACCCGGTGAATTACTACAGTTGACCGAAGAAAGATAGTAGCAGCATATAGAATACAGTGGTTTCCAGTCATCGGATAATTTTATCTACTAAAGTGACTTTTTATGGTTTATCTCATCCCGGAGGAAGAGTAACTTTAGACCTCTTCAAGAAGAGATTCGTATGGAAATCCATGACCAAAGACATAAAGCTTTGGTACAAGACTTGTCTCTCATGCCAAAAATCTAAAGTTGGACGTCACACGAAATCCCCTCTAGGAGAATATGGACTTCCTAATGCCAGATTTTCACATGTTCATATAGACATTGTGGGTCCTCTACCACCGTCAAGAGATTACAGGTACATACTTACATGTATTGACCGTTTTTCTAGGTGGCCTGAAGCATTTCCAATGCAGAATCAGACAGCTGACACAGTTGCAGAAACGTTCTTTGCTGGTTGGATAGCCAGATTTGGCGTCCTGGAGACTGTCACAGCTGATCAAGGTCGTCAGTTTGAATCTGAACTTTTTTCTTCCTTGACTAAGTTTCTGGGAACACAGAAAACCAGGACGGTAGCTTATAATCCAAAGTGTAATGGAGCAATTGAAAGGTTCCATAGAAGCCTGAAAAATGCAATTAAATGCCACCTAACTGAGCGCTGGATGGAAGTTTTACCAACAGTTTTGTTGGGCATTCGCTCAAGTTTAAAGGAGGATATTGATTGTACACCAGTTGAAATGGTGTATGGTTGTTCGATACGCCTTCCAGGTGAATTTTTTCGCAACTCTTTTTCTAAACCTGTAACATCTCATTCTGATTTTTTACAGAAACTTCGTGAAAAAATGAGAGACTTGCGCCCTGTTCCTCTGAATACTCGTGGTGCCACACGTCCAATCTTCATCAGTAAAGATCTGCAGTCTTGTAGCCATGTTTTTGTCAGGATAGACAGTGTCCGACATCCTTTGGAACAGCCCTATAAAGGCCCATTTAAAGTAATTTCACGAGCTAACAAATTTTTTGTTCTAGATCTTGAAGGACAGAAATCTAGTGTTTCTATCGACAGATTAAAGCCTGCCTATTTTCTATCTGATGAAGTTGCAAACTCTACCAATCAGTCTCCTATGGTAAAGCCAGAAGTAACTACTAGGTCTGGAAGGAAAGTTCGATTTGCCCTGCCATTCCAAGCCTAAACGTCTTACAGATTGGAAGGGGAGTACTGTAGAGTTCGCTAGATCAGACCGGCGGATCGGAATACCGAACCTGCGACCTCTCATCCTGATATTCTTTCTGCTGTCAGAAATTAACTGCAACTGACTGCAGGATACTAATGTCGTAATTATTCATCGCACATTTTCTCCAGTATATATGCATCTGTGAAACCACAAAACTACTACTACTCTGTTATACTCTATTTTGAATTTTAATTTATTTTTAAGTTAGTCACGCAGCTTTTGTGACTCTATCATTTTCCCAGAAAATAAAAGTGTTTATTTTTATCTTCTGATTGTTTTAATGTTGTCTTTTGTTCCGTAAAAATGTAGGAACGCTATTCCTCGTTCCCACATTATTAAAGTCTTTTATTTATTAAGATTCGCACGGTCCTTTAAAAAGTGATATCAACATTGTAATAAAAAAGTTATAAATTTATTTTTATTAGCTTTCACTTAAAAATTAAGTGCATTAAATCCCTGATTTCGCAATTAAGTATATTTATTTGGAAATGTAAAGTGTAGTGGCGAATAACAATTTATAAAATTTTTTTTCTTTAGCTACCACTTTTTAAATTTTTTAGATACAGTACGATTCCTGTCTTGGGGAAGTTCGAGTTGATTTTATCTATAATATATTCATATACGTATGAAAAAATACTACATACATACATTTGTTATAATGGAAATAATGTCTGTTATTGGCAGACTCTTATGTATATAGATAATAACTTTTTTTTTCTCGCCGGAAGTAAACGCTAGAGACGTTATTCTATTTTAAATTATAAGAAACAAAGCAAATCTCGAAAGGGCTTATCATGTTTTGTAACTGGACAACTCGAATATGGGATGTTTTTCAATCACCACCTTAAATATATAACATTAGAAGCTTTGTTAAAAATTATATAAAGTACATTATGGGTCTTAAATTGTCCAAAACTTTATCAACATCTGACAAATTACCATTGAGGAAAAGAAGGATTGAAAGCAGACACAAATTTTTGACTGATGGTAAAAATTAAGAGGAGTAGAAAGGTAATTATCAAAATTAGTTTCAATTATCTGGAAATACAACAGCTTCAATTTCTGGCAATTATACTGGTTTTGGTTTTTTTACTATCTCACTTCTGTAAATAGCGATAGATTTTGAAAGCATATATTCCCTTCATTAAATATTAGCTATGAACCCTAATGTGCACTTAAAACTAAACTCAATGGCGTTATAGTTCGCGGTGGGCCAGGGTCTTCTGTCCCTCTTCCAGCTTTCTTGACCTTGGGTTCTGAGATGCAGAAGCAGACTCTAGCCCAAAAGGGTTTAGTCCCCAAGTTGGTACTCATTTTATAGACCCAGAGAAAGGGTGAAAGGATGAGTCAACCTTGACCGGTCGGAGGATAGAGCACCAAATCTGTGTCACGAAAGCGTGAAACCCTACAACCTTGCCATTGGGCGTGATTTAATTTATGACAAAAATTCTAAAAGTAGAAAAAAGGAATTGAGAATGGTAATTATGGAACACCATGCATATGAGCTTCCCCCTCTGCTTATGCAGAATTAAAATTTAATATGCTTATTAATAATAAACTATTTTTGTTTTCACTGATTAGAGTTTACTACTAAAATGAAATTGTTATTGGCTTGAAATAAGCCTTTCAATTTCAATTATCTAAAACTTACCCTATACTTTGGCTCATAAATGCGTTCTGTTAATCTGAAGTTTCGAAAAAAAACTTGGAGGGAAATGAATCCACTTCTGAAAAATATAGCAAAACATAATATTGTAAACATAAATAATTTTTCAATCTAATATAGTCAATATAATGATTCAATCTAATTTTTCAATCTAGTGATTCAATCTAATGATATGTACAATTGGATTGCACAGTTGTGCAATCTATGTTTGTCAGAATGAAATTATACAATCGGATGGAAAGAAATGAATTTATACAATTAAAATGAAATTATACTATTGGATTGCACTGTTATAATTCATTTCACAATTGCATTATTCAATTTGGAATTCATGGAATTTCAATTTTTTTAAATATTCTTTTAAAGGAATATACTGTTTTCTTAAAGGCCTGAATAAGTATTTGTTTCAATCAAAATTCTTATTTCAGTACTTTTCACACTATTATTTTTTTGGTAATATTTCGACGTTTTTTCAGCGTTCGTATAGTCTCTTTGATGTTAATCAACAGTGTTTCTTCCTCGCACTTTCAATTGTCGGTATTGATAATGCATTTATTGGGAATATTAAATAAAATTTCGTTTGATAACGCTGGGTAGCATAAATTTCCTTTTTTTTCATAACTTCACTTCCTTTGTACAGGAAATGTTTGTACGGATCTTTGATATTTTCGAGTTGATGATTTTAAATCTGTAATCAGTTTTCTCCACAAGGTCAGTTTTTTTCAGCCATTTAATAATATATTCCTAACTAGGACGTTTTAAAATTCACTTGAATGACTACTGTCTTCACTTCTCCGCTACATAAGAAGTGGTAGGAAAAAGAGATAATACATTTCAACTTGTGATGCAATCCGTTAAGTTTGCATATTTTTTTCTTAAGTTTTATTTTTAAAGGAACGGATCTACACGTACTTAGATCTACACGTTTTTAAAAAATTTGTACACTCAGTCAAAAATAAAAAATATTATTTTGAAAAAAAAATATGTAGCTTGTGACAGAAATGGGATCCATCCTTTTAAAAAGACGGTCGAAAAACTTCAATCGCTAGTTTTGGTTTATCAAAATAGTGATATAAACATCTAAATCTGAACTACTTCTAAAGCATACAACATTAAAGCATTTAGATGAAGCTAACCCTATCTAAAGCATCTTCATGATGTGGAGTTGTAAGAGATTATGGTATAAAGGAAATTTTTTTTTTACATCCGTAAATATTTTTGTTATCATAAAATCATTCCTTTCTTACTTACCTGCAAGCTTCATCCTCTTTGTCACACTGAAAACAGAAAGAATGGTGTTGAAGTACGAAATTTGTAAAAAATGAAGTCGAAAAATTAAGGGAGAAAAGTAAAGTTGAAAATTAAAGAGAGAGGAAAGTCAAAAAGTAAAATTGAAAAGTAGAGAGAGGAAAGTCAAAAAGTAAAATTGAGAAGTAAAGAGAGAGGAAAGTCAAAAAGTAAAATTGAAAGGTAAAGAGAGTAAAGTCGAAAAGTAAAGCCGAGAAGTAAAGAGAATTTTTTTTTGAAGTGAAACTTCGAATGCGACTTCCAACAAGGTTGCGTTAAACGTTTAACGCTGAATGCGTGGCACTCGAACGCATGCGCGTAGTATACATGTTTTACAGTCAGCGCTTGGTTGCCTAGCAACCCAGTAAAATTACGCATTCCTCTTTTGAATTAGTCAATGGGTTATCTTAAAATATTCATTTGCGCTGGCGACTTTTTTTGGCGGTGGCCTGTGATCCTTGCAGGAGATTTTAATGTGAATTTCTCGTTACCTGAAGCTGAAACATTATTAACCTTCCTTAAACACAAATTTGGATTGGAAATGATAAATGGTAGGAATGATCCAACAGCCAAAGGGGTAACTACCATTGACGCAGTTTTTGCAAGAAATATTGAAAAAATAGAACTCAAACAATTTGAATCTTACTTTAGTTATCATAATCCAATTGTAAATGTTATAGATTTGGATACTTCTCCACTCGAAAATGATAATTAAAAGATGCGATCAATTGCGAATTGTAAGCAATGTTAATAAAGTTTGTCTTAAAGAAACAATATGATTTCACTAAAAAGCAATTTCCACCCCTTCCTATTTTCATTTCCACATTACGAAGTTTCACTTCTTCCGCGCGGAGGGACTCCACGCACTATTTTTTTTCCATTAGCCTATTTAAGAAAATGTCAATCCTCTAACTAAAAATAAATGAATTCAAATCAAACTTAAATTATTTTCCAAGGTACAACCAAAGCTCTCGCAAGTTTTGAAAAAGGTTGAAAATTGATTTAATGCTTTTAATTCCTTACAAAATATTTTTTTCTCGACTCAGCTGCTTTTAGAAAGATTCAATTCTGCCCATTTCTCATACTTTAAATTGAGACAAGTTAAAAATAAATGGAATCAAAATTAAGCTTGGATTTGATGACTCGTTTTCGAGACATATGAAACCAAGCTCTAATATGCTTTTTAAAAAAATTGGTAATTTGATTTTTCCCTCCTACCAGACAGTCGTAATGCTGGTGCCGTAGTTACCTTTCATGCCCCTGTGAGACAGGGATCTGCTTTGATGAGGAGATAGCTGCAATCCGAATAGCTCTAGTCCAGTTACAGAGTCGCATCGATCTTTTTGAAAAACCTGTTGTCCTATGTGACTCAAGAGCTGCTTTGCTTGCCATTGCATCCTTAAATAATCCCTTAACTCGAGAAATTTTGGATTGCCGCCTCCAGCTTGAATACCTAGCATCCCTTAAGAAAACCATTGTTCTCCAGTGGATTCCTGGCCATTGCGGGGTTACGGGTAATGAAAATGCAGAATACTTAGCAAAAAAATGGGCCTTAATTATTCAGACTTCTGCGCACATTATGCCCTTCTGTTCCATCAAACAGCTTATTAGAGGACCTTTAAGACCTGTGCTCATAAAGAACTTATCGACCTTACTTCTGTGGCATAACTACCACTATAAATATTAAATACCGAATCACTAGTATATAAGACATGTTAACTAAATTCTTTCTTGAGGTACCTTTTGATAGATGAAGGTTGACATAGTCTATAATTAATTCCCCACATTGGTGACCCGGACGTGATATGAACTCCTTGACATGATGGATGGTCCACATTAAACAGTTGATTTGCTTAATATAAACTGCTTAAATAAAAAAATAAAAAAAAAAGAAATCCGGTGAAGTAAATAAAGTCTCCCGGTTAATAAATAATAATGAGCGAAATGCTAGAAAAAAAAATAATAGCGAAAAGCTATTAAAAAAAATGATGGGAAAAAATAGCGAAAAGCTATAAAAAAAAAAACAAAATAACGAGCGAAATGCTTGGAAGAAAAATAAAATATATAATGAGCAAAAATTGAAACTAATAAATAATCAGCATTAATCAACTAGTGGTTATTGTTCATCGAATTCTATCACAGATAAAATTCTGGAAGGGGAGTAATGTGGCGTAACTACCACTATAAATATTAAATACCAATTCACTAGTATATAAGAGATGTTAACTTGATTCTAACATGAGGTACCTTTTGATAGATGAAGGTTGACATAGTCTATAATTGTATAGTGGTATCTGTTCATTGAATTCTATCACAGATAAAATTCTGGAAAAGGAGTAATGTGGCATAACTACCACTATAAATATTAAATACCGAATCACTAGTATATAAGACATGTTAACTCAATTCTTTCTAGAGGTACCTTTTGATAGATGAAGGTTGACATAGTCTATTCCCCACACTTCTACTAAGTCTTGGAGGGCTACCATCCTAAATTTGCGAAATGGCCCAAGACGCAAAGCGGTGGCTGAATTCCGCTTGGCCACCGGTCATGACTGTCTGCGAAAACATCTGTCTAGATTTGGTATCGTTCCTTCCCCGGTATGCACTCTTTGCAGTTCTGGTGAGGACATGGACTCCACGCACCTTCTCCGCTGCTCTGCACTTTGCAAGAATTCTATCACTGAACGCTATTGGGAAGCTAGAGACATGTTGTGATTAATAGACTCTG
>NC_092212.1:72474340-72529388 GCF_043381705.1 Parasteatoda tepidariorum
TAATTGTTTTTTTAGCATTAATTGTTAATTTTTTTATTAATAATTGTTTATTATGTTGTTTGCTTTTTGTGAATTTTAATTTAATTGTTACATATGCTTCATAGTGTGTGACATTTGTGTAATAACAATTTATAGTGCAATAACAATTGTGATCGGTGGCTTGCCCAAAATATTGTGTAGCGTGCCATAAATGGCACGCGTGCCATTGGTTCGCCTTCCCTGCTCTATAGGATATTAATTTCAGGGTGTCAATTTGTAAAGGTAGTTTTTCATACATTTTCTATACTATCCACTCAAAAAATATTTGTAATCATCAATAAAGTAAAATATTAAGGTGCGTTCCATTTTTGTTTTCACTTTTTATCACACTGTAAGCGGGTCATACGTTTTTGAAATTTGTGCGAGTTATTCGAAAGTTTAAAAAGTAGTAGCAAAACTGCTTCGTTTCCGCTCTGTTTTTTAAAGAAATTATCCTTTCGTGATAACTAAACATAAAAAATGATACAGTACATTTGTAATCAGCATATATGGCAACGTTACTTTTAAAAAGCAACGAGTAAAAGTACAAGTATTTTTAAAAAAAGTAATGAGTAAAAACTTCTTATTTTAAAAAGTAACGAGTAAAAAGTACAAGTAAAAGTACAAGTACTAAACAAAAAAATTAACGATTTAAAAGTACATTTCTAGGAAATCGAAAATTCAAAGTAACCTAAAATTTTATTGAATAATATTCTTATGTTCTTTAATGTTTTGCAAAATTGTTGTTAATTATTTTTAATTTTGAAAGTTGTGGACACTAATTTATCTTTAAATTCGGAAGAATATTATAATATAATTTTATAATATAAACGTATAATATAATTTTAAAATCAAATATAATTTTAATATCAAACTTCTGTACCGTTATCGTATAGTTATTCCCCTAAATTCAAACATCGCGTTGTGTAATTCCTTCCTAACCTAATTTCAGATAGCTTTGTGATCTTTGAGCTAGTAAAAAATAATTGAATGTGCAGTATAAGTTGAAACAGAAGGTATTTAAACGCGAAGTTAGCTGTGAATGCATATATATTGCACATTAATTTTATAAATTAAAAAAAAAACATAAGCGTTTTTTTAAATTGAATTTTTTTTTTTTTAGAAAGCTTACCGAGTTTTAGAAAAAAGTAACGATTTCATTCGACATTTTCGTCACAAATACTTGTACTTTTTCCCTAAAAAAGTAACTAAAGTGCAAGTAAAAGTACTAAATTTAAAATGTAACGAAAGTAAAAGTACTGCCATGTATGGTAATCAGTACTACAATCGTTTGTCATAATCATTTTTTAAAATTGAAGAGGTTGCTATAGTGACAAGTTTGCCCCAACTTTTATGAAATCTTGCCAACCACTTTTAACAATTTTAATCAATAACAGCAGTAATATATATTTTTTTGCAAAAGTTCTTCCGTAAAAATGTGTAAAATTTTTAAGGTCAGTGGAATAAAACTGGGCTATCATAATAAGGAATTTTTTTAAAGGGATCGCAATACTAAGAAACAACTACAAGCCTGCCAACTATTACGCTTTTTGCAAAATATTCAGCAGAGTGGAAGACATGGCTATGATTACTTGCAATTAAAGGAACAGTTTGATGCAGAAGGTTTGATGCAAAAATGTCAATTTGTGAGAAAGTATTTCTTATTATTGTATTGCCTCAAGCCTTCCCAAAGGAATGTGACAATTTACTTTCATTTCGCTAATCAGAAAACAAAAAGATCTTAAAAGTAATGAACAATTCTTTTGACTTACTGGCATGCAGGATGACACATTGAATTACAATGCTCCAAAATTTCCTTTGTCATAGTTGTTTCATCTGCAAGTATTATATCAAAATTGAGGATTAAGTACTGTGAGTACAAGCAAGAATTGATTAATGATAAAATATGAGTAAATTTTCATGCACTAACTAAAAAAATAATCAATTTAAAACTTTAGTAAGGTTTTTTCTTCAAATTTAGTAGTGATTAAAAATGTAGAAACTTCTACTTTAAAAGGAACATTAATTAAGCAAAAAATCAAACTTACCCTTTTCACATAGTTCTTCCATGTGCGAATACGTAATTTGATCATCTACGCATAATCCTGCAGAACGAATTTTGTCCAATTTACAATATTCAATACATTCCTATATAAAAAAAAAATAAGTTAACGAAGCTAAACATTTCGTAAAATATGATCCCTAAAAGCTTAATTTTAAAATACAGAATAAATGTGATTGTTACAGGCCCAAAATTTATAGCCATCTCTCTACGGATTTATTTTTAAAAAAAATTCAACTTAAGCTTGTGAATCCTCCCACTTTCATTTGAGCATAAAAATTGTAGAGCTAATCATGGTAAATCTGCAACGTAAAGGGATTCTTATTTATTATTAAGAAATGCATCAATTGCTGTTTATACCTCCTATAAACGCATTCAAAATATCTAAAAATATATCGACAAAAATTAATTAAATAAAATAAATAAAGAATGGATAACTTAATATTTTCGACAAGAAAAACTTTTTTTTGACTTTGACGTCAAAATATTTTTCCTGCTTCATTAATTAATGTAAATAAAGATTCACGTAGATGATTTTGGTTTCATTTAGTAGGGGATTAGAGTGTTAGTCATTAAAACCACTTAAATGATTTTGGTTTCATTTAGTAGGGGATTAGAGTATTAGTAATCAAAGCCACGTAAATAAAGATTCACGTAAATGATTTTGGTTTCATTTAGTAGGGGATTAGAGTGTTAGTCATTAAAACCTCGAAAATNTAAAATAAATAAAGAATGGATAACTTAATATTTTCCACAAGAAAAACTTTTTTTTGACTTTGACGTCAAAATATTTTTCCCGCATCATTAATTAATGTAAATAAAGATTCACGTAAATGATTTTGGTTTCATTTAGTAGGGGATTAGAGTGTTAGTCATTAAAACCACGTAAATAAAGATTCACGTAAATGATTTTGGTTTCATTTAGTAGGGGATTAGAGTGATAGTCATTAAAACCACTTAAATGATTTTGGTTTCATTTGGTAGGGGATTAGAGTATTAGTCATCAAAGCCACGTAAATAAAGATTCACGTAAATGATTTTGGTTTCATTTAGTAGGGGATTAGAGTGTTAGTCATTAAAACCTGGAATATGCTTAATATATCTTAACTTGCAAAACTACAATTAAAATAATTATGCAACGAGCAATTTGAAATTGAAGAAAAATTCTGTATTTACCACTTCTGTTAGAGGTCCTGTACCATTGTTTCTTTTCCACATTTCAATATAGTCAGTACAGTTGGTACTGTAAGGATATGGCATTCTTAGAACTTGAGTCTAAACGCAACAATTAAATAATTAAGTATTACGATGAGTTTGCATGTAAAAAAAAAAAAGAAACCTAATTGGTTGATCTATACATTCTTACTTTATTCATTTCTTGAAGTATATTAAATCGCAATTTCAAGCATAATGTTTACTGTATTTTAGATACTGTATTACTTTTTTCTGATGAAATTACGTCAATACAATTTTGTAATTCGCACTTTTCGAAAGTTATATGAGCATTATATATTTGTCTCTTTTTGCATTCGTAATAAATATCCTTGGTTTTACGCAATTTATGTAAAATTATTTTAAGCATCATAGCCGGGATAGCCTGGTTGATAGGGCACTGGACCCATGTCTAAGAGGTCGTGGGTTCGATCCTTGCCGGCCGAAGACTCCCCGAGTAGTAAATGGCGACTGAATCTCACTAAATCTGTCGAGTTTCAAAGTCTATCCATATTTCCATAATAAATCAATACCTCTGGGGCACTGAATTGGAGATAGATCGTTCTCTGATTCAGGTCAAAATTACGATCTGTGGAGGAATGAATGGATGTATGAATGGGTCCGCCTTATAAACGGGTGTGACGTATGGGTGTGGCAGAAGTCGAATTCTTGACCATAGATGGTGCCACTGGAAAACAAAAACAATCGCACCCTCTCTACCTAAATGGCATACGTCAACAAGCATCATTCAAATCGGCCCTAGCAGTAAAATTAATTATTCAGCCAATATAGCCTCCCTGTTGACCCTATATAGGCCATTCTAGGACCAATATTAAAAATTCTAGGCATCCTAAAATTGTTTCCTCGGTGCAAGTTCTTATAGTGCCAATTTTGAGCTAACTAATGGGAGCTAAGGTAAAATTGTTGCTATGGGATGTTAATTAGTTTAAGCAATAATAAAATTAAATTTAAAATAAATCTAAAAACGGACAATGTAGTTTTAAATGACTTTCTTACAGCCATAAATCGTATAATTTTAATGTTTTATATTTTTGAAAATGAAATCTGAGGAAGTTTTAAAAATTATTAAACATTATTTCTACTAATTTAGTGTTGACGAAATATCACGAGTATCGTCAAAAGTATTTTAAGCACAAAAGAAAAAGAAAACACAAATCAAAAATTTAGCCAAAATTACAAGATGGCGAGGAAGGAGAACTCTTCAGTTGTAAATGCAGGGCTGTTGACTGCTACGCTTCTCTTAAAATATTTTTATGAGTGGTAAAGAATTAAAAACTAAAACCTTCCGATTTTCCGGTAAAGTAACCAAAATTTTAAACGTCTCAACACTGGAGATCTGGAGTAATATTCGATTCATATTGAATTTTAAATCATTTAAACTAGTTCATCATTCGTAATAGTGTTTAAAATAACTCAAAATCAAATTTACAATACGTAAAATAATACCAGGCCTGCTAATTTTCTACGCTTTTTGAAAAAATTTCTTTTAGCATTAGCTAAGTTTATCCTTTAATGTAGTATTCTTTTTCTTATAAATTTGATTTAAAGTTATTTTTTACATTCACTGCTTATAAATGTGAATGATACGAAAGCTTATAATAAAAAGTCACGTTGTTCCAACCCACTCGTGTTGAGGTTTTTAAAATGTTGGCGAAATTACCAAAAATTCTGTAAACTTTAGTTTTTAATTGTATACTACTTAATAAAATATTTTAGCAAAAAGCGTAGTAGTTGGCAGCACTGTAATACACTAATACATAAACTTAACGCCGGCCAGGTGGCCGAGTGGTTAGCGTGTCTGACTGCGGAGCCAATGGCTGCGGGTTCGAATCCCGCTCTGGGCATGGATGTTTCTCTCTGTGCTGTCCTCTGTTATGTGTGAATGTGGCCCACCCTATGAACGGGTTTGTGGCAGTATGGCGTGGGTAACGTTGCTCGCCTCCGTGACTTTGGTTCACAGGTGCCCACTGGGTAACGCTAAATGAGTAACAATTCCGGCATCTTCTATGGCGAAGAACGAAAAGTTCAGTGCNAAAGTGAGACTCTGTCTCTAAAAAAAAAAAAAAAAAAAAAAAACTTAACTACCGCTAGAATAATTTTTCACGAAAAGCGTAAAAAGCCACCACACGGATTTTTTTATAAGTAGTCCGTGCAGACTATTTAAAAAATGAACCAGTTGTGCGCTTAAACCCGAATTCTATTTTAAAAGTAAGTGAGAGAAATTTTTCTTACATAGTATTTGATAATTTGATTTGTAGTGGTTGAAAAGCAAATAAGACAAACCAATCACATTCATAAATTTAAAAAAAAAATTAGAGATATATTTGCTACCACTTTTTTATATTTACTAGATTTTATGTTAAATGGCTCTTTCCTGAACTGTTTACCTTCATAGTGGTCTGATTGGATTACCTATAATAAACCGTGTGGAGGCTTTCAGTTAAAGGAGGCGTTGAAAAAGCCCTGTAATTGTGAAAGATATGTTATTCCCGTGCATTTTCAAATGATTGAAAACCAGCTTTCATATTATGTAACAATCCTTGAATGGGTAATTTAAAATACGGGCTTTAACCTTATCACACAACTCTACTCAAGGGGATCTTCCGATCCCAATCATGATTTTCACTTCAAAACTCAAGATTTACTTCTTTAAGGACTTGATTTGTTGTTACAACATACTACAACTTCAATGATATTTAGGACCTCCTAGAATACGACAAAACAGATTCGATGAATCGGTTAGTGGTGCTTCGCGCCAAACGCCGAGATAACCCCAATATCCAGCATCCGGGCTTTAAGTTATAAAATATGAATACAATTTACAAGAGGAATAATTTTCAATTCAAGCTTAGATTAAATAAATTAATAAAGAAGGTGAGCATTATTAATTACCTTTGAAACATATGCTTTGTATGCATATCCTCCTTTGAGAATTGTACCTTCCTTAAAAGGGTTAACGAGACGTTTTCGGTTATGGACTGTGGCATATATAATTACTGGATCACTATAAAAGAAGTACTCATAGGAGAAAGTGAGTAGTAAAAAATCAATACCTGTAAGAAAGAAATTATTTCATGATTATTTGGTGCATATTTATAAAATATTCATAGAAGTTAAGACTAGAAAAAAAATAACTGGGAAGGTGTTTGTTAAAACTAGATTATGGCTGGGTGGCGCAGTTGGTTTGCCGTCGACCTTCTTAGCCCAAGTCTGCGGGTTCGATCCCCGGCCCAGACATCGAATTTTCGAGATGCAGAAAGCCATGGCGGCCATGTCGTATGATTATGCGGCATGTAAAAGATCCCTGGAGTGCCTTATTGGCTCTTGGCATTTCCGGCAAAATTAAATTCCTAGTGCACTTTGGCATCCAAATAGAGTCTCGGTGCTGCCATCTAGTGCGGCAGAAACTAGACGTCCAAATTAGCATGACCAACGGTATCTCACCCGTTGTGGTGGTCTTGAAAGAATGGATACCGCCTCTGGACAACGCACTAGGTCTGCTCATCGGCAAGACCGATTGTGCAGCTCATTGGAAATAAGAAAAAAATAAAAAAAACTAGATAATAAATTCATTGCAAATTTTTTTCGTTAAGTTGAGAATTACGACTGATTGATTAAGTTTAAAATAACGAGAAATAACATACTATATCATGTAATATAAAACGAGCAATCACTTTTACAAAATACTTCTTTAGGTATAATTATAAAAATATTTTAATTTTATTAAAAAATTTAGGCTGAAAATACTGAATAGACTATAAACTTAAAAAATGATGGTGAAAAGTATTAGGGTTGAATTCCCGTGTTAACCCTTTGACGCAGAATTTATCTTTAAACATATTCTTCATACTCTTTTTCATTATTTTGTATTAATTGAGATGAGAAGAAAAAATATTAAATTTAGGAATTTAATATGTTATTACGAAATACATAGCTGCCAACTCTTCCGGTTTTCCCGGAAGATTTTATTTTCAGATTTAAAGTGCTTGCGAAATTCATATTATTTCACTAAACTTTTTAAATTATAATAATAATTTTAAATCAGTTTGACCACCACTACATATAAGTATTTACAGCAAATATATAAAAGCATATTATTCCTTACGAAATCGAATTTCAACCTGATTAAAATATAAATATATTTTTGAGGAAGATAGTTTTCCACGTAATTGTTTTACTACCACTTGGAAAATTCATTCTCGAAAAGAGTGAATGTTGGCAGGTATGGAAATATAGCATGAGACGCCAGTGGCTTTTAAAAATCAAGCTAAAATCTTCCAAACAAAGTTTTCATTTTTTTAAAAAAATTTGCAGATACTTTGACCTGATTGACCTTATTGAAATTTCTTTAATTTACAAAATACCGACCAGGTGGCTGAGTGGTTAGCGTGTCTGACTGCGGAGTCATTGGTCGCGGATTCGAATCCTGCTCAGGGCATGAATGTTTCTTTCTCTCTCTGTGTTCTATGTGCTTTCTCCTTTGTGTGAATGTGACGCGCCCTATAAACGGGTTTGTGGCTGTGTGACGTGGGCGACGCTGCTCCACCGCCGTGGCTTCGCCACAGATGCCCACTGAGAAACGAGAAGAGAGTAGCAGTTCTGGCAATTTTGTGGCCAATGGGACAAACCCCAAGTGCCTGCCATTAAAATAAATTACAAAATCAAATACTGATCCAATTTCTGAACATGAACAAAAAAAATATTTTTCGATCTTTTTTTTAATATTTTATACTTTAGATAATCTAAATAATTATTTTAGTACCGATTAGAGTGTTTTCAATAATTAAAAATACAAAGATATATTTTTAATAAAGTGCCAGAAAAAAATATACTCAAAAGGGACACCAGTGTCTCCCATCAGCGTCAAATTATTGAAAACTGCTATGAAATTATAAAATATCAATGTAAATTTAATTACGAGTATAAAAAGGTTTTAATTTCATAAAGGTTTCCATCTGAAAACGCCAAATCGCTCACAATAGTAAAAATAAATAAATAAATACTCACGAAAAGAATTAGGGTAGAAATCATTTTTGGAGTCAGGTTCGCTTACTTGGGAATCAATTGTGTAACAAAAAGTTGGTTTGGAATCTGATGTTACGAATGGAAAACTGCGAATACTACAAGAAAAATTGCACAAAGTTATGCAGTGATAAAAAGTGATGCAGATAGTAAGAAGTACAGCTAATTTATTAACTTTTTTTAAAATTTTTTTTATCTGTATAGTGCGCAAAAAAGTGGACCATCCTGATTAACTTTTAATCTAATGATCGAATCTTCACGTTCGAAAGACTCAATCTTAATGGTTCAAGAGGGCAATTCAGATTTTTGACCCCCACCAAACATAGTAGCCGCAATCTTCTTAAATATGATTCCAATAATTTGGCCAGGAGACCGGTTCAAAATTTGGACTCGTTTTTGCTAATTTTATTTCTGGCGTATTTCGATGCATCTTCAGAACTTCTTAAAGCGTTTAGATAGTAAATAATTCCACGCAAAAGTGCCGGGCAGTTGGCCGAGCGGTAAGCGTGCCTGACTGCGGAGTCAGTGGCTGCGGGTTCGATTCCCGCTCTGGGCATGGATGTTTCTCTCTCTCTCTTTGTGGTCTATGTCCTTTCTATTATGTGCGTGTAATTGTGTGAATATGACCCGCCCTATAAACGGGTTGTGGCTGTGTGACGTGGACGACGCTGCTCCACCGTCTTGGCTTCGCCACAGGTGCCCACTGGGTAACGAGAAGAGGGTAGCAGTTCTGGCACTTTCTGAGGCCAATGGACAATAGTTCCAAGTGCCAGCCGTTAACCCTTTCGCGCCGACTGTCACAAATACGTGCCAGCATAAAACCGTATCATTCAGTATAGAAAGATAAAACTGGTAATCAAAGTAATTCTTTAGCAGTTTATTTGTGGGCGGAGTTATAATTGTTTGATTTATTTAATTCACCATTACTTTGTTCAAAATAAAAGTATTTAGTTATACTTTGAACTAACATTGATTATATATATATGATTAAACTAACAATATTTAAAATAAAAGCTAAGTAAGTCTGTCAAATTAGCAACGACTACATTTAAGTTACCGTTTTTTATTTATTTACATCCTGATTCTGATTTTGTACGAATACTTTTCTGAATCAGCCGTCCCCAAGGAGTTAAAAAAAGAAAAAAACTTTTAGTAAATACTTATTATTTTTTATTATTTTATTTAATAGAAGTCGAAAATATTTTGAATCAGTTTTTATGATTTTAAAGAGTGTAATTTTGCACGACAAAATGCAAAATTTGTGTAAGTTGAACGAAGGAACAAAAAGAAAATAGCTGATTTTGGCTCCTACTGCTCTCACTTGGACATTTTACTGTGTGCTCCATGTCTTGAAACGATTCTTTAACATCGATCATCAAGGTAAGTAGCGATAATTGACATTAAGAAATATGTTAGATAGCAACAAATGGTACCAGCAAATAATAATAATTAAGTGTTTAAGTGTTAATAATTAAAGTTAAGTGTTAATAATTAAGTGTTAATAATTAAGTGTTAATAATTAAAATAATAACACAACAACAACAAAAGCAATCTTCTGCTACAAAATGGAAAAGATTATTCGAACTTGTATGATTGGGAGTTATTGGGATTGAGGTAGTGTAATAAAAAAAGCTGAGATCAATGCTGCTTTGATTTCACATTTGACGATAATAAATTTTATATTTAATACTTTATGATAAACAGAACCCATTTCTGTAGATTGAATTCTAATTGCGTGATTCCAACTTTTCTTTTTTGAAAAAAAGGGACTTTTATTTAAAAAGGGACACTAGGCGCAAATGGTTAAACATTTTATAATTAACCTGAACTACTTCAGTTCTGAAAAAGGTTGTTGCCGTCGGCCATTAAGGCAAAGGGGGTGCCATTGTTTTGGTTTTCAGTGGCACCATCTATGGCCAAGAATTCGCCTTCTGCCACACCCATACGTCACACCAGTTTATAGAGTGGACCTATTCATACATCCATACATTAATCCACCGATCGTAATTTTGACCTAAACCGGAGAACGATCAATCTCCACTTCAGTACCTCCAGAGATATAATTTGTAATGGGAACATGGAGGACTTTGTGCCCAGACAGATTTAACTTGCGCCAGTCACCATTCACTACACAGGGAATCTTCGGCCAGTTGGATTCTAACTCCTGTTCTGACGAACGCAAGTCTATCACCGTGCCAACCCGGTCAATTTCTGAAAAATAAGCTTTAATTATGAAACACTTGAGTTTTCACTATTTTCTTTTTTGAAAAAAAAAGAGCCTTCCTTAAAGAATACCTTCCTTTAAAAAAGAACACTAGGCACACACGTGTTAATATATTATGATAAACAGAATTATCTCATTTCTGTGAAATAAACCTTTGCAGTTTACCTGCTGGACACTTATTTTGCACTAATGGGAAAAGTGCCTTTAGGAAAAATGTGGTTGCAGGTTTGCATACAAATTAAATAAAAAGTTTCTCGCGAACTAATTTTGTTAAAAAATACGACAACTTTTTGATTTCAGAACAAGAAATATGTCACAAGATAAATAATTTTATACAACTAGCAGGCTTTGTTTGATAATATTCAATTTTTTTAATTGTAAGTGAGGAGAATGAGAGATTCGAGTAACTAGTTAGTAACATTTTTAAAAAGAGACATCATTCCAAAAAAATGAAGCAATGGCATCTAAACGGTTAATTTATAGAAAACTTGTAGTTCTACTTCTTTATTTCGAAAAAAAAGGGAATTTTCCTTTAAAATGGGTTAATATATTATAATAAACAGAATGATCTCATTTCTGCGAAATAGAGATTAATTATGAAACACTTGTGAATCAACTTTGCACCTAACATTATTAGGATTTATTTCGCAGAAGACAGCTAATTCTTCTAACCATTAAATGTTAGTAACATAAATATATATATTTAAATCGAGAGGAAAGTGGGTTCGTAAAAACTTAATTTTTTCCAAAATAAATTACTAAAAAAATGTGCGGAGTCCCATACTTTATTATAAACAAAGACATACATAGAGATTTTAAATTAAAGACCATCACTGAAATTTTAATGACACTTGACTCACAATTTTATAAAAATGCTCAGCCTCAAACTACATACTAATTAAAGTTTTCAAAATCAGACCCCTAGCCCATTTTTTCACTAGTGATGCTATTTTATCAGATAAATTCAATTAATCTTTCACTATTTTTATAATCCTTTTATTGGAGCTTAAAAATTTTAATCCTTTAATTGGCACTATAAATTTAAATTATAATACTGCAAGCGATTGGAGCTGCAGTCTGTTCATAACTCTGACTTCTTATTGGTGCTGGGATTCAGCCAATGGCGTTGCAATCGCAGCAAATAGTTCGAAATTATTCTTATTCCGTTCTAAATCATGATTGTATTACCCGTATTATTCCTTTTTTTCTTGTTTTTAAAACTCATGATGAAAATTATTTCACGACTTGAAAAGGTAAAAGACCCTTTCGGGGCCTGAAAGCTTTGGGCCATAATATGACTATGAGCGGTTTCGTGTTATTTTGTCTCAGTCACTGGCACATCACCGATGAAAGAGTGAAGTGTCTGATTCGCATACAAGTTCTCTCTACGACCAAATATCTAGTCAAATCAAAAGCGGGTTGAAATTCCGTCGCAACGGATGAATCTTTGTGCTGTCTTACTCTTAATTGTGTTATCTGTCCTTGCAATTGTCTTATGCTTATAAGCCTTAATTGAGCACACACGCGCCTGCAGAAGCAGGTTGTATCAATAAGGAGAGAGTCCTATTTCCTCCTGATTTACTTACGAACCTGCAAGGCAGATCTTTACCATCAGCAATCTTCGTGCAATTATTTATAATTTCTTCTGTAGGAGCCATATCGACCACTTCACTCCAAGAACTACTAGTGAGCAAATCTTCGATGGCTGTCCCTATATTAGGAACCTAAATATAAATAAGAAGAGATAGAATTTATCAGCACTTGTAGTGAAGTTTTATCAACGATACTTCAAAGTCTGAAGACTTGATTACACAGGTGGTTTAGTAAAGGGGCAAAATTTGGAAAATGTTTTTCCCAATACACTATATTTCTCTCTTATAACATGGGAAAATCGGTTTTGATATGCGAAGAAGAATATAGGTTAAATACGACTTTCTACATGCAGATGCGTGTCAATGGGTAAAAGTTCATTTCTTCCTTTTAGCAAAATTTTCTTAGTCTGCAGCGAAATTTTTACCCTCTAATATTTGAAGTTTTTTGCGATATACCTACAAGTAGTTACAGTTAGTTTTTATGAGCAATGGTGCTTTTTTGAGATAGACCTAAACATGAAGTTGCGGATTTTGCATTTTTTGAAACTTTCAATGGTTATATCTGCTAACCATACCAATACCCCAACAAAATGCAGTATCTCAAAAACCCCATGGAAACGAGTACATGCTAATAACTAGGTAGCAGTTTATTAACATGGCAAAAAATAGTTCTGGGTGTTGTTGCTTCTTTAGATAAACGGCTTCAAATAAACTGAAATTTATCTTTTAAACCTTTGCCTGTGACGTCCGAACTCAGTTTGGACAACGCAAATGAGCCAGTTTTGGAATGGCCGAGCTGAGTTCAGGATACAGAATACGCGCTTAACGTCACGTTGCTTCCAGTGTATCATTAATAGTTTGTTCTACATAAGGTGCAATACCAAAGAAAATAAATCGTTTGTAAAGTGAATAACAAATTGTTATTTTTCATAGAGTTGCAATTTTTGATTAGTTCATTGGTTTCAACATACATATAAAAAACTATCATCATAAAAAGGAAAATACCTTAGAAAAAACATTAAGAAAAATATTGTTAAACATTCAACTTACAGCAGCATAAGTTTCGTTTTCAAAGCAAAAGTTCGGATATTCAGAACAAAATGAGTTTTTATCATTATAAAATAAACAGGCACTCGTGTTTTTTTCACAGTAAATATTTCTGCGTACTCTAAAAAAATAAGGAAGAAAAGAAAAAATATTTTAGTATTGACATTTGACATCACAAACATATTATGGGTATTGACATATGTATTAACCCTTTGCACTCGGATGATCTCACGGAGGAACCATCAACAGTCCCCATTTTAAAATTAAGAAATTTTATACTTTAATAACTAGTAACCACATTATTTTAAGAATTTTAAAATTGTAAAATAATACAATATTGTATATTTTTAAATGTTTTTCCTATCCGATGGAGTTTTGTCCCGTAAACTTTGTAAATAGTTGTAAATACTTGTATATATTTTTGAGCATTTATTATCATATATTTTTCCTCTTTCTCTAAAGCTATGTGGCTACTGTGCACCTGAGAATCTCAGGGGTAATACCTCCAGGGGAGGCGAGGCAGTCTGCCACAAAAACCTCTTCTCTGTCATAAAATTGTTTGTTTAATCTCGCTTCTTCATTTTAATTTTCTCTCAGTAAATGTTACTGAACCCCAACTTTCACCATTCAGTTGCTCTTCGGCGATTTATTATTTATTCTCACTCAGATGAATTAGTTAGAGCCCCTCGCGGGGCTGATGCTAAGATAACCACCACATATGAGTATGAATGAGTATTTTTAAATGCTATAGTACTGATATTAGATCAAACCGCTTTTAAAAACACTCCGAGTGCAAAGAGTTAACATTTCTACATCACAAATATTTTTTACTGACATTTCGAAAAATGTTCGGATATTCAGAACAAAATGAGTTTTTATCATTATAAAATAAACAGGCACTCATGTTTCTTTCACAATAAATATATTTACGTGCTCTAAGAAATTAAGAAAGTATATTTTTGTATTGACATTTAAGTAAATTACTACAGCAAAGAATAAATAAATAAAAATTTAGTTTAACTACTACTATTATTAAATGTTTTATTGCTGTATTATGTTATCCTTATACAGCGATGTCACGGGCGGTTAAAAATGTAATAAGTGGAGATTAACAAAATTTAAAATTATATTGAAATGGGTAAAATTATGCACTATCATTGATAGTTTATTTTAATATGAATAATTTAAAATGTAAATCCGATTACATTTAAATTAGTGGTAGTTACGATTGAATAATTAAAGAGTTAACAAATAAGTAAAAGTTAATTGAGCTTCTACCACTTTTTACATTTTTAGTTCCGTGTTGGATTCCCTGCTTATTTGTTTCATTCATATTAACAAAAGCATTAAAATTGTTTTTAACCCTGTCGAAGGCAGTGGGAAGTATACTTACCAACCACCACTTTTAATTTAGGTTTCCATTTGTTAATAACTTCAGCTTTCTTAAGTGCGTTTGAATAAAATTAGTAACCATTTGTTAGTTTAAAAAAAATGTATAAAAGTTATAAAATACATAATTCCTTTTGAAGTTTGCAGCATTTATAAAATTTATTTTATAAGTAAAGAAAAATAAAAGTCAATAAGTTCCTAATAGGTCGTGTTAAATATATTTGCCACCAAAAAATGGCATTTTTCTAAACTAAATGAGTTTTTTTTTACATCAATTACTATTCTTAAAACAATTTCAATTCCAAAAATAATTTAATTTACCTGTACTAGAAATAAATGACACATTTAACGGGTTAATCGACGTTTACATTTTATTTTCTGAAAGAGAGTGCACTGTTAATCGGTTTATAAGGAGTAGAAGTAAAAAAAAAAAAAAAAACTGGCGNGCGGTAAAACACTTTCAATTATTGCTGATTTTCAGGTGGCTCTTACTATTTATTTATCATAAACTATTCAGCACTATTTACTTTTTTGGGGGAAAATACACTCCAACATTCTTCAAATAAGTGATAACTCTATGACAAATGGTCCCGTTGTAAATTTTATGAAAAACTTAATACCAATATTTCTTTAGCAATTATAACACATACTGTCTATATAATTCACCACTTTATATTATTTATTACACGCTTTTCATTTTTAAAAGCAAGCAAATATTGTCAACTATTTGCAAAATTTGCTTTCTAGTTATTTACCGTTTTCTAGTTGGCATCTCTGTAATAACATAACTAATAATAACACATACTTGCCAACTTTCACTGTTTCCGAGAATGGATTTTTAGAGTGGTTGTAAAACATTAAATGAAAAACAATCTGACTCAAAAATATATTTATATTTTGATCCCGTTGAAATTCGCTTGCGCAACATCATCATCAACATTTATCTGGGCGCTTGCGGTTGTTAGCGGCTTTTTTCCCTCGCTAACGCAAGGATTATTATGCTTTCATATATTTATTATAATTATTTATATGTAGTGGTGGTCAAACTCATTTATACTTATCATTATAATTCAAAAAGTTAATTGGAATAACCTGAGTATTGCTACCACTATAAATATGAAAATAAAATCTTCCGCAAAATCCGGAAGAGTTGGCAGGTATGGTAATATGAGGCGTCGAGTGTAAAGTGAGCGGCTATTGGTCAGTATTTTATATCTTTTTTTGAAGTTTTCGAAGTTAAATATCTGGTTAAAGTTACATTTTTTGACCTTGTCGAAGAAATCCGCATTTAATTTATGAATATATTGTGATAGGATCGGAATCCTGAGGTCTTTGTGAATATTTGCTTTTTTGATGAACCATCTGGCACAGGTGATTTTTCTTAGTATTTTGTTTTGGAATTGAATGAGCTTTTGTGTGAGGTATTCTGGTATGGTTGTCCAGACAGGTGAGGCATATGTGAGAATTGGTTTGATCATCGATGTATAGAGCTGTTTTCTTAGTCTTAATGACATATTCTGGTTGTAGATGAGTGGTTGCATTACTATTGTTGCTATATTTGGTTTATCTATTATATTTTTGATATGGTTGTTCCAGGTGAGTTTGCTTTTTTGACTATGGGTATTTTCAACACCAGGCTGAAAGTCCATATATATCAAGACGGAAAGGAGTAAAAATTGCTAAGAAATTTCATTGTTAGCTTTTTTTTCGGGAAGCATAAATTATCCATCGTTACCAAAATTTTCTTAACGGGTACATTACTTAAATGGGACTGCTTCTTCCCCAAGAAAAAGTTAATAACATTGAAAAACGTTATTAAGAATAGATTTATTCCTTCCGAAAACTATCTATTATTTCATTGGTACTTCTACCAGTTTTTTTTCTATTCCGTCTCACTTTCAGGCCTGATCTGAAGTTCAGGTTCAGCACTTTTTTAAAATTTGAAGTGGTGGGATGCAGAAGGTAACGGCCGAATGGTATGAATAATTATGCTTTTTTTGTTTTAACGTACCTGTTGTTGACGTATGCCTGTTAAGGCGGAGGGGTGCGATTGTTCTTGTTATCTAGTGGCGCCATCTATGGCCAAGAATTGGACTTCTGCCACACTCATACGTCACACCCGTTTATAGGGCGGATCCATTCATACATCCATTCATTTATCCACAGATCGTAATTTTGACCTGAATCAGAGAACGATCCATCTCCAATTCAGTACCCCCAGAGGTTTTGATTTGTTATGGGATCATGGAAGACTTTTTGACTCGACAAAGACAACGTGTACGAGTCTTCAGCCAGCGGGGTTCAAACCCTCGAACTCTCGGACATAGACACAGCGCCCTACAGACCATGCTATCCCAGCCCCAACGTACCTATTAGTATTGCTTTAAAAGTTGCTTACCTATTATTGCTGCAAAATGTAACAGCGGGTTGAACTATATCAAATGGGCTTCTTATATCGATGTTTACCACTGTTGGATATAACCAGTAATATTCCATGAATGTCAAAGTCTGATACAGAAATCCGAGTAAACAAAATATAAATATTAGAGATTTCCACAATCTTTCCTTCCAGCTGGAGGTCGTGAAAATTTCAGGGAAACTTGTAATGAGAGATTTCTTAAAAATGAATTTCAAATGTTTGAGAAATGTGAGTTTTTTTCTTGTAGAAATTCCTTCTTTATTGCTTGATATTTCCTTCTAAGAAAGTTCAGATATATGAGTAAGACAAAATACAACGTGAATAAAGCACAAATAAAAAGTACTGAACACAAAATAAGAAGCGAACAACTTCTGATCTAATGGCTATATCACACGAGAGAAAATATGTGCAACTGCAAGTGTAACTGCAAGTGTAAGTGCAACTGTAAGTGAAATTTCTCCNAAATAAAAAGTACTGAACACAAAATAAGAAGCGAACAACCCTGAATAACTTCTGATCTAATGATCGGATTTTTACGTTCTGGGACTCAGTCTTAACACGTTGAATGCCATGGGAGTCACCGGTGACCGGCACTGAGTTTGTTCGTAGGGCCACCGGTGGTCGACGAAACCAAGACTATTAGAAACACATAATTCGAGTAAATTTTGAATTTTTTAATATTATTATCGTTACTGAATAGGTTTGACGAAATTAATGAAGAACACACAAAAATAGTTTTATTTATATACACAGAGATGGCAAATTGCTCCGAACAGCGAATAAATATTTTCAAGTGCTAGTTTATTAATTGTGATTCTTGGTTTAATAAATTCAGTAGATTTTTATCCACCACTATTTCTAAACAATTCGTAGGCTTATATTATTCACCGTTTTTTTTTTCAATTGATTCATGTTAACCCGTTTTATCCTGAATTTATATATTGAAATGATATAAAAAGTGGTTTTATAGAAAAAGTGGTATGATATATAATCGAAATTAATTGGTTTTTTTTACTGTTAGGGCATTCAAAAAGTCTTTGATAGATCAAGACATGGGTGAAAGCCCTTATATAGCAAGACGGAAAAGAGAAAAACCTGGTACCAGCATTTTTTTCGAAAAAAATGAAGTATCTGTAACTATCAAGATTTCTTTTATAACTCTCCCATATATATAAAACTGCTTTTTTTCCAAGATAAAGTAGAGATTGTTGAAAATTTTAAAAAAAGAAATAGTTAACTCCTCCCCAAAACTAGCTATAACTGAAATGGTTTTACTACCAGCCTTTCCTCTTTTCCGTCTCGCTTTCACCCCTGGATCAAGAAGTACTTGCTCCTTATAATTCTAGGTGTAATCAGAAATAACTAAATCATTCTGGTATCTGAGAATCTTTTAATTCACCTAGATAAATGAAAATACTGAAAAAAGTTTCCCACCACAATGAATGTCTTTGAAATAAGGAACTGTCCTAAATATATGACGCTGGGCGTTAACCGGTTAATGCTAAACCTTTTAAAAAACTAACAAAATCGGTCTAATAGTATATACAAATTTAGTTTGTAGTTATTTACCGTTTGACTAGACGGGCAGGCTATGTAAAATCAGTGTAGCATTCAACGTGTTCATAAATGTTAGCGTGACTTCAAATATGTTAGTTGATTAGAGCAGACGAAATTTCAAGTTCCGAAATCAGACACGAAAACGTACTTTCTATGAATAAACATACATTTTTTTTCAACTCATTCAAGTATTTGAACCCCCAAAATATAAGGGGTTGCCGCAATCTGAGAAATATGGTTCCAACTGTTTGGTCAGGTTGGCGGTACAGTTTGAACCTTTTAATGTTAATTTTATTTCATTTCATCTTACCTCATCTCGAGAACTTTTTAAGCGAATTAATACTTTTTGCACATAATTATAAAATTCCTTTATCCAAAGATAACCCCATGTTAAAATGATTTTAGTAAATATTTATGATTTTTATTTATTTTTTATTTAATATTAGTAGAAAGAATTTCAATTACAAGGAATACATCAATAATATTTCAATAAGGCATTATTTTAAGGAATTTAATTTTATATGGCAAAATACCAAATTTGAGTGAAATTGGTCAAATAATTCTTGTGAAATCGAACTTTAGAAAAGACGTATTTTAAAAATTAGACATCACAGGAACCTTTCGGCCGATTTAATTCAAATTTCATATTTTTCAATATAAAACTACTTTCTTTAAAGTAATGTAAAATTTTTTATAACTTACCATTCGAACCCTTTTTGACTAATACTAAATAAAGTAATAAAAAAAGATAAATATTTACTAAAAGTTATTCTTTGCATGGAGTTATCTATGGTTAGACGAATTTTAGCAGTGCGAGTAAAATTTTTTCAATTATCTCAAAATGTTTACGAGATATGGTGAAATACAAAAAAGTAAAATTAACAAAGACGTCCATACTTTGGACCGCTCTCCTGGCCAAACTGTTGGAACCATATTTCCAGATTGTTGATACCCCAATACTTTGGGGGTCAGAATTCTGAATCCATCAATAAAAGGTATTTTGATTTAGATATAGTACACGTTTGTGTCTGATTTCGTAACCTAAAATATCGTCTGCACTAATTAAAAGTACATTTGAAGTCACACCCTCAACTGTTAAGATTGAGTCCTAGAACGTGAAGATCCGATCATCAAAATCAAAAGTTATTTAGGATGGTCCGTTTTTTATTTTGCGCATTGTACATAAATTGAGATATTATACCATTTCCTTTGTTGGATTCAATATCATATTATATTGATAAAATATATTCCTAGTTTTTAAAAATTGATCATTAAACTTTTCTTGATCACCACTAAGACTTGGAAACTTATGGCGTGTATACAAGTCTGTTATACACGCCATAAAAATTGATCATTAAACTTTTCTTGATCACCACTAAGACTTGGAAACTTATGGCGTGTATACAAGTCTGTTATATATTCAGAAACGCCAACTTGCTCCGAACGGAGTATAAATATTTTTGAGTGGTAGTCTTTTTATGTATTACATACCTGCCAACTTTTAATCCTTTCCATTATAATTTTTCCCAGTGGTATTAAAACTTCAATTTTAAGCAAACAAATACGTTGTATTTGAGAAAACTTATATTCACAACCATGATAGTAACGCACATTTATATATGTGTTTCATTTTTGTAAGAATAGTGGTGATCAAAATCATTTAAAAATTAAATTTATGAAAGAAAAAATAGTATATATTTACTACCACTTTAAATATGAAAATAAAATCTTCCGGAAAATCCGGAAGAGTTGGCAGGTCTGATAGTATTATGATTCTTGGATTAGTAAACTCAATTTATAGGATTTTTATTCACTGCTCTTTCTAAATAATTCAAAAGCTTGCCCCGTGGTAAGCCCCCACACGGTTTTTTATAGGTAGTCAGATCAGACCACTGTGAGGGAAATCCGCTTTCCAAACGAGTTATTTAATACAAAATCTAGTTAAAATAAGAAAGTGGTAGCAAATATATGACTAAAAATTTGTTTTATTTATGAATATTATTGATTTGCCTTATTCACTTGTCCACCACTACAGATTCAATTCTCAAATATATATAATAAATTTCTCTCAATTACTTTTTTAAAAGGTTTTGGGTTCATGCGCATTACAGGTTCACTTTTTAAATAGTCTGCGCGGACTACTTATAAAAGACCGTGTTGAGACCTTTAAAAAGTTGGCAAAACTATCCGAAAATTTGCAAATTTTGGTTTGTATTTTTCTACTGTTTTTCAAAATAATTTTTCGAATCCGGAGTAATTGGCATCTCTGCGTGCTGCATGAATATTGTCTAAACTGTGGTCATTAAAACATTTTTGGTGAACCTTTGAGAGCCCTACAGCATTATAGCTTTCCCTTTCATTTAAATACACCTCATCAGCATTTATTAGAAAATTTATTGTTTCTCATAAGGGCTGGTTTGAGTGTTCATTACAAAGCTATATCTTATAAGTTCTAATAGGCATTACTTCGAAGCATAATAGTAAACTTTTTTTATATTGAATTGCATAGCAACGATTTAAAAGATTATAAATTCGGCCAGAAATAAGTTGCGATCTATACAGTTTGGAAATAGTTTCGACATTTCGCGTCAATATAAATACTATTAATGCAAACAATGTAATTTTAAATACTAAAGCAGGTGGCCCGTACCAGAAAAATTCAAAAAGTTGTGACAAATCAGCCACAAGTCTTTTGGTAATTTTAAAGGTTAAAAGTTCACTTTAATTTCAGGAATCAAGTTAGCATTTTTTATCGTTTAAATATATTTTTAGTTTACAACAATGATTTGGTAGACGGGACTCAGCAAAATAAATTTTTTTTCATAAAATTTCTTTACTACTTTTTATATTTTTACCTGTTGTGGCCACCCTGTAACATGGCTGAAAGCCTATATATACCAAGCCGGAAAAGAGCAAAAACTGGTACGAAAGACGTTTCAATCTAACATTTTTTCGAGAAAAAATAAATTTTTGTAACTACCTAGAATTTTTTCACAATTATAGCATATATATAAAACTGCTTTTTTCCTAAGAAGAAGTAGATAATGGTGAATACTTTGAAGAAGAGAATAGTGTTAATTCTCCCGAAAACTAGTTAAAACTGAAATGGTTTTACTCCCAGCTTTTCCGCTTTTCCGTCTCGCTTTCACCGATGCCCTGTAAAGTTATTTTCTGTAACGCATGTTTCATCTCTTAAAAAAAAAGCTATGTCAAAATGTTAACAGAAATGTCTATTTGCTCCTTTTCGTGGAAATAGTTTTTGTAGTGATAGAAAAATTTAAGATGATTCTTGGGTTAGTAAATTTGATTTAAAGTTAATAAACCCACTACTACGCAGTTAATTTATTCAAATGTTCATATTACATGCATTTTGTCATCGCGGAGATGCCGTTACGCTACGCTTTTAAAAAAATACTTTTTTCTAGTAGTATCTAAATACTAGTGTTTTTAGTATGGTTTTCGGTATTGTAATTTTTTTTTGAAAATCATTCAAACGTTTCTATAAATGAAACTTAATGCAGCTATTGAGCAGTAAAAACTTTTAAAATGTTGGCGGAATTGTGCAAAACTCTGTCAGCATTAGTCGCAACTTTATTAAATCTTATGCTGAAAACGATGCAATTGGTATTCCTGTACCTATTATTTCATGGTATGCTTTTTTGTGTGTTTTGCTTATTGGAGAAAGGAAACAAAATTACGCAAGTTTTATTTTCTATATTCTCTATCATTTTATAAAATCTTTAGCCGAAAGTAGAGCAGTTGGCTTTTTCGCGTTTAAAACACCAAGATACTAAATAACAGTTTAAATTAAGTGCCTACTTTATGATTCTTCGAAGAAATATCTGAGAGGGAAGAACTTCGATTTCTTATGAACCACAAATCTGAATCCATGAGAACAAGTAGCTGCAAAAGATGACACAATATTATGTTATAACTGAGAAATTGTAAGTTTGCTTGTGGATGATTTTCGCCTGTGTTTATGGTTTGTCAATTAGATATAAACCTTTCGTTACGACTGTCCACTCCGCTGAAGAGACGCCAATGAATGGTGCACCGCCCTGCGAAAGGTGCACATTGCGTGTCTCTAAGCTAGTGTCCAGACTTTCTTATTAAATGTTAAATAACAATTTATTTTAAGATTTTTCAAGACTTACAAAACATATTAAGCGCGATTAAAATTTAAATGCTTTTAGTGTTTTTAATGGTCACCAAACAGTATCATGCTACCGTCGGCTAAATATGGTGCAAGTTCAACGTTTGAATGCCGGCTAAATGCAGTATCCGTACTCACAAGTCATCGTTTGGGTCCTGGTTAACACTAGGTTTACGGATGTTTCTTATATACCTATCTCGAACACGCGTCAATTTGACGCATGAACGAATGCATATAACAGCACTTACAGAGAAGCCAACTTGCTCCAGACGACAAATATATATTTTAAAGTGGTAGTTTATCAATTGTAATTATTGGTTTAATAAATTCAATTCAGTAGATTTTTATCCATCACTATTTCTAATTCATAGGCATATATGATTCACCACTTTATATTTACAAAATTTACTTAGTAGTTATTTACCGTTTTTTTTTCCGTAAATATTTTGGCGTGTCCGGAGCAGTTGTCATCTCTGCACTTAGAAAGCAATGTAATTATGAGATATATATAAAATATTCTAGTATTTTAGATCTCGAGCTAAGCAACTGAAACCTTTAGAATCTGGCATCAATTGACATTCTGCGCTTGTTCTTTCTATTATTGCTTATCACTTGTTTCATTTGAGATAACGATATCGGATCGAAGTATTGTCTGTACATTTCTATTTATTATTGATGTGAGGTTTGCATGTTTACTCAAAATTTTGTCAAAATTACGATGGCGTCAAATTGACTCAAATCCGTAGAGATAGGTATACCACAAAGAGAATTTCAATATTTCAACGCTTTTGAAGAAAATAGACTTCAATATATGTTTACCCCGATCAATGGATAAAAGTCAATACAAGAGGTAAAATAAAAATGGAAACGGGTTTTGAAACTTTCCTTATAAAATTCGAAACGCGTCAAAATGACGCGTCTCGTAAACTTAGTGTTAAACTACAATTCTAAAAACCATACGGCACTCGCAACGAAAGGGTTAATTTAGTTGTTAACTGGAGAAACATTCCGTGTGTTTTAGTTTTCTCTGTACATATTCGAACTATTTTTAAATAGCAATAATTAAAGTTAATCTAACTCAAATTTTTAAGCTACCATGATCTTAAAATTTTTTTATAGCTGTTACAAAAAGGAAACAAATCTCGATTATTTAATACCTTTTTCGTTACCACCACTCTAAGTTGTTTTGTGAAAAAAAGATATTTATGTGGAAACTCTGACATAAATAACTAAATATGAACCATTTGGGATAGTCCTACCTCTCCTCAATGATTAAATTGGTAGAGAAATAATAATAAAGAGCTAGTTATGGCAATTTATGTCATTACATAGAAATTTCGCAGCATATTTTTTTTAAGTACATTGGTCATCAAAACCATCAATCAATTTATTTAATGGAAAATATAATGGTAATTTCTACCCTTTTAAATATTAACAAAATAAGGAGAGCGATTTTCATTAAAAAAGAAGTTTGCATTTATGCTCAGTCCTCTTGAACATCTAAGCGTTAAAGTAGTAACTTAAAAACAGGAATTCCTTGTTAGTGTTAATCCATTAAGCGTCACTTTCAAAAAGATGCATAAAATTTAATACCAATAGAAAAAAATCTGCAGAAAATGACCCTAAGTTGATAGCTAAGTTATCTGGCCACTAAAATGAAACATTCTATCCAACTCTTTTATTTATTTAAAATTTAATTTCAATTAATTGGTATAATAATTCGCTCCAGTATTCAGTCGATTTATGAATCTCACAGTCTTTAATTTTTTATTTAAAACCCTTTTAGTTTTTTTTTTGAAAACTTGATTCGGAAGGCAATAGAACTTCTGAAACTTGACTTTTGCAAATAAAAAAGAAAGAAAAACAAACGTATGTACTATATACCCTTATCTAAAAAACCATATACTATACGACTTTAGCTACCACAATAAAAATTTTTTTACGAAAAATGAAAAAAGTTGGAAGCCCGCAATTATTACACAAAGAAAAAAAATTTCCACTCCTAATGAAATAAGAAAAAGGTATCTAATGCTTGCGTTTGAAGTTCAATTTTCCCATGGTGGACTAGACCACTCTGTCAAAGCTGATGGCAAGGGCACTTCCTGGAGCATGTCAAAGTCAAGGGTTCAAGGAAAAGTCTATTTTGTTTTTCTTATTTGTTGGTTTGAGAGCTTTATCTCGGTATAGTAATTGCATTTAACAGATCTTAGAGTATTTGAACAGATCGAAACGGTTCTTTGGGGTATTCATCCACTTTTTATTCGAGGTTAATATCTTCCTTACCTGTACTATGCATGATTCTTTATCGCCTTACGAGATCATCGCCAACAAAACCAATTATTTTTATTTTTTGAAATGCCGGATGCTATTTAGGCAAAGTATGAAATAATCGTCCTGATGAGGTTATTATGTAAATGATGTGCATGTTACTGTGAATGACCGAAATCGGTGGTTGTTGACTTTCACCGGTGAATGTTGACAATCAAATTAGTCGCTTTGGTGAATGTCCGAAATATTTATTACATCCGATTTGATATTAATTTATTCGTGGATATAATTGCATTTATTCGATATTTTAATACTTACTGACGATAGATTAGAACAAACATCAGTGTTTGGAGTATCGGACAAATATATACCGGGCAATGGCACTTGACTTTAAAAAAACATCAGTGTTGGGTATACCGGGCAAATGTATACCGGGCAATGGCAATTGACCTAAAAATCATCAGTGTAGGGTATACCGGGCAAATGTATACCGGGCAGCGGCACTTGATCTTAAAAAAACATCAGTGTAGGGTATACCGGGCAGTGGTAATTGACCTTAAAAAAACATCAGTGTAGGATATACCGGGCAAATGTATACCGGGCAATGGCAAACCAGACCTAGTATGACTACACCTTTGGTAAATTTCGGAAATATATACTAGGTCTAGTGCCACTTTGCTATAGCCTAAATATTCAAAAAAAATTAAACAAAGCGTTTGAATCAACTTTAAACTGATAAAGAAATTATTGCTTTAAAATTAAAAAAAAAATAATAATAAAAACTGCGCCAGATAAGATTAATTGAAGTAGTTGCTATATACAGCTCATGTGCGGAAAAAAATTTTAAAAAAATTGCCAGGTGCATCTAAAAGTGGATGAATATCCTAAGTTACCGAGATCGAAACAGATCTTAGAGTATTTGATGATGGTGAAACAACAACGGCAACAAACTACTTTGGCCAAGAGGTCAGCAATTTCGTAACCACAGAGCCGAATATGAAATAGGATCCATTAGAGAAAGATCTGGTAGTGTTGTTGTCGTAGGCCATTTAGGCACTGGAGGTGCGATTGTTCTCGTTTTCCAGTGGCGCCATCTATGTTCGGGACTTTTGCCACACCCAGGCGTGACACCCTTTCATAGAGCGGACCCATTCATACGTCCATTCATTCATCCACAATTTGTAATTTTAAACTGAACCAGAGAATGATCAATCTCCAATCCAGTATCCCCAGAGGTATAATTTGTCATGGGAACAGGGAGGTCTTTGTGACCCGACAGATTCAATGTGTACCAGCCACCATTTACAACACGATGAGTCTTTGGACGGCTGGATAGAACTCCCGTACATGAGCCCTACCAACCAGGCTATCTCAAATCATCTTGTGGTGTTCAGAAAGCTATATTAAGGACTTGAAAATTGGAACAGCTGTCTTATCGCCGAATGTGGTGGTGTTGCTACTGGGTCTCTTTTATCCGAAATGTTTCTTTTAACCTTTTTATAATAAATTAATCGTAAATAAAAAAAAAATCTAAAAGTATTGTTGCAAAAACAGAAATAAAATCAAGTTTTGAAAAGTGAAATTAAAATATTAAATTTTCGGAAATTCTTTTAACAGGATTCTGCATTAAAGTAGTTTGATTTGTAGTGATAGATATAGAATTTTTTTCATAGAACTTGAAAGATAAATTAATAATTTTTTTTTACAAGAAATAGATATTTTTTTTTCGTTTATTGATTACGAAACGTTAAATAACAATTCTATAAAACTTTTCCTTTCATTTTTTGAGAAACATTCTGTAATTATTGCATAAATATTTTTAATTAATTGAATTTAAAATTTTCTAGTATTAATCTATGAATGGTATTTTTTATATTTATTTATTTAGAAACATTTTTTAATATTAATTATCTCTAAAATCTTGACTTAAACTTTATTTTTTACAATACAGTCCTTTTTGTAATTAGTATTTATTATTTCTATTTTAAAAATAGATATAAATATACAAAAACATACCTCCGTTTACTACGAAAATTTAATTCATCAATTCTGATTCATAGGTTCATTTTTCCTGAGATGTTATGAACGATTTTTGAAGTTAGTAAATTCACCAATAAACTTTGTTTTGGAAAACAATAAGTATCTAAGGAGAGTTACATGAGCTGCTGCTGTGAAACTTCAGGAGTTGTTACTGTAATAACATTTTCCAGCGAAAACTTATTTACTAAAATGCTTTTTTAGGTAATGATGTTGTTTGGATGATTACTAAAATGCTTTTAGGCTTCCTAACCTTCTTTGTAGTAATAAAAGCAACGAAACTATAAAACAAACAATGTTTCCTTTTTTTCCGAACTAATGTTAGTTCATGCGCAAGAACAAATCATTAGGCATGTATCTTCGTTTATTTCAACATGATTATTTTATGTAATAACAATTTTCCTTTTAGTTATTAAGACATTTTAAATTAGAAAATATTTATTTAGTAGAAGATATTTGTCAATTATTGAATTTTTTAAAACTATTGTATATTATTTGAGGGACTTGTGAAAAAATTGATATACAATATTTTTTATCTTTTTCTTAACAAGTTTGAAATTAAGTAGGGGAGAGTGGGGTCAATTGTAGCATTTTTTACTTAACTATTTTTAACTAACAAAAAACCCAACATATTATTAGTATTAATTGACAGACGAGTAAAGTAGACTATCCTCTACTAGAAAAAAAAAAAAATACCTTATTTTAAATGTTATTATATTAGTTATTAACAATTTTTGACAGTCGTGCACTTGTTACAATTGTCCCCACTTACGGGGTCAATTGTAACAGTTCATAAATTCAACTAAAACATAGTTAATTATACATATTATCATAGTTGTGATATATTTTTTTATTGATCAAAATAGTAGTGATATTTTAGGAGTAAAAATAATAATGAGCAGAGACCTAAAGGGTTAAACTTTTAACTTTAAGGGGTTAAAAATTTTAATTTATGCTGTGAAAGGTGACAAATAAAATAATGCACATGCAACATAATATAAATGATATAGGAAACTATTGGTGGTTCTTAAAGAGTTAAGTAATGGTTTGTAAACATAAGATTATTTATTTTCAGCTGTTACAATCGTCCCTTTACTTATTGTTACAATTGTCCCCAAGACGCCATTTCAGCTTCATTTGTTAAAAACAATGCTAGTTAATTAACAAAACTAAGTTTTTTCTTACTGAAATGTTAATTAAGGTGTCCACTTACATATTCGGTTAATAATTATTTTCTCTTTAAACAAATTACTTTGTAACAATATAATCATCTAATACTTAGAAAAGTACTTAAGTAGCGTGAAAATATCTTTTGTGATGTAACTCTTTCAAAAGTACGTAAAAATGGTTGCCAGCAGGGCTGTGCAAGTAGATTTATTAAATGCACCTTGTGCGCCACCTAGGAACCAAATCTAGAACCCGACACTCGAAATTTTTGCTCTGTTACAATCGTACCCTGTTACAATTGACCCCACTCTCCCCTACTGTCTAAATTTCCTGATAGTAATAATTTTCTGTATGGCACAATAGCGATGACCGCAAAATGCTTGCTGTGAAAATTTGCCTAATTCGGATTTAAACTGTATGCAAATTTTTCATTTTTTCCTTTGATACCAAATTTTTTCCACATGAATATTGCACAACGGACTTGTTAGACGAAAAACTTTCCACGAAAACCATCGTTTTCTCTCGTGATTAAAAGTTTTCCCTAAACACCGTTGAGTGTTTCCCTGTTAGCATTCGATGTAAATAAGCAAAATGAATTATTCCAACAAGCAAAACGAATAGAGAGAGAATTATTCCATTGTTATTTTAATAACTCTATAAAAACATATTTAAACTAGGGGACTAAGCCCCCTGTTCCCTGCTGCTCACCAAACTCAATGATTGCTTGGCAATAATTGTTGTTTCTTGGCGGAAAACATTTTTTCTACTGAAGTTGAAATTATTCACTAAACATGCATGCAGTAAAAGGAATTCCGTTTGCTTACGCTTGTGCCTCAACTTCCAGGGTCCAAATATCAGTATTATAATTATTTAGATTAATTGGTGAGCAGAAGTAGTTTTTCTAAGTAATCATTTTTTTTAAAAAAAACATTTATACTGTTATGACAATATATTGTTCAAACAAATTTGATGATTTCACAATCGTAACTTAATATTTTCGCTTACAAATCGGGCGGATATATTAAATACTAATTTTGCTTGCATCTCATTGTGCATGAAGCTGATAGCTAACTTCTAAATCATTTAAGAGATCTTCTTTAACTGTAATTTACACCGAAGAGCTATTATATTATGACCACCCTGGTAATAACATGCAAAATCACCTTTAGCCCTCAAAACTGCTAGCACCCACCGTGGTATTGATTCCACAAGGTGCTGATAGGTAGTCTGAGGTATCTGGTACCAAGCGCTCACCGACTGGTCCTGCAATTCCCTCACATTGCGAGGGGGTAGCTCGGCAGCAAGAATTTGGTTTTTCATTGAGGACCACAAATGCTCTATTGGATAAAGATTAGGTGAGTTTCGGGGCCAAGGCATAACTTGAAAGTCACTGGAATGTTCCTCGACGATTCGACCCTTATGACATGGTGCATTATCCTGTTGGTAAGCACCATCCCCCGCAGGAAAAACTGTTGCCATGAATGGGGGAACCTGGTCTGCAACTATGTTCAAGTAGCTTACAGACGTCAAGGATTGTTCTATGATGATTATGGGTCCTAATGTGCCCCATGAAAACATTGTTCCTGGGTGAGAAACTGTGAAACCCATTGCTATAGATGGAGGGTGGTCATAATTTAATGGATCTTCGGTGTATAACAGTATATTAGTGTTATTTGCACAAAAATAATAATTGTAAAACGGTAAATAAGGTTACACCAACTTTCTAAATAACTTTAACTTTAAATGTAGCGAAGAATAACATTATAATAATAATAATAAAAAAAGAAGACAATTCTCTTAGTTTTAAATTCTTGATTTAAAAGCGTAATAATAGTGGTACAGGAAAATATCTTTAAATTAGGGATACAAAAAATATTTATAGAAAAACTATACCTTTATGACTTTGATTAATTTTATGCTGGTGAGAGTCAAAACACTATGGAAATGAATGAAGGAAAACCGGATCAGACCACGTGATTTTCCGGCGAATAAAAATGCAGGGACAACAGTGGAAAACTGTGACACCACCATTGGATTTTTATATATGGTAAGAAACGAGAGCATTAAATATTTAATTTTAATTAACAAATATTGATTTTGGAGTACTGTGTAACTGTTCTTTAATACCAAATATTGATTTTTGAATATCAAGCATGACGGAGTTAGCTTATGCCATCGTTTCAGACGAAATACTGAAAGCACTTAGTTTTGAAATAAGTATAACGTATTTGAAAATTGAAAAATTAGTCTTTCATTTTTTTTGAATATCGCATATTGATTTTAAACTAATAAGTTTCAGTTTTTGAATACTATATATTAAATTGTAATAATCAAATAGCAGTTTTTGAATATCACATATTGATTTCAAGGATGATATGGTACCATTTAAATATTGAATATTGATTTTTAAGTACTAAATAATAGTTTTCTGGTGATTGAATATCGATTTGAAAGTAACAGTTTTTTAATGTTAGATATTGTCTTTTGAATGTCAGGCAAAACCGTTTGAATTTTATCATTGAGTCAGGCGAAGATCGAAAGCACTTCTTTCTTCGAGTAAGCAATATACAGAGGGTGGACAAAAATATAGAAACTTTATTTACTAACTCAATGTAAATATTCCTTTGTATCTGTAAATATTCCTTCCTTTTAGCAGCAAGTGTTTTAGAAGATGCTACGCAGCAAAACTGTTGGAGAAAAAGATCTTGCTTAAATGTTTTAAGAAATGGAGTCCTTTCACTCATGCAAAAATTGCATCGACTAAAATATGCATAGGTAGTTATATAAGCTATTTTTTCATCTCAATACCACTGTAATTAAAACAAAAAGCCTTTTAACATAAATATTGCACTTAATAATAATGATTTTCTCCAATTGCATTCCAATTACCAGAAAGAACCACCCTAAAGATCACAATTCAAGACGAATGGGAAAAAGGCCACTAACGGCCCCAGGCGCCCAGATAAATATTGATGATGATGATGAGGATGATAATAATGATTTTATCATCAAATCCAGAAATCCAAATCTATCATTACAGAAACTACAAGATCAAATACATGAAATAGAAGACTGGTGCTTTAAATGGAAAGCAGCCGTAAATGCAGAAAAATCGTAATCAAGCAGAAAAGAAGAATGAAAATACTACCACAATGCAAACCAAACATTTTCAACTTCCAAATACCAATAGTGAAAAACGCAAACTATCTCGGTCTTATAATAAAAAGCAAGCTCACCTGGAATGACCATATCAAAAATATAATAAATAAAGCAAATGCAGCAACAATAATAATACAACCACTCATCTACAACCAGAATGTCTCATTAAAACTAAGAAAACTGTTATATACATCAATGATCAGACCAATTCTCACTATGTCTCACCTGCTTGGACAAACCATACCGGAACATCTCATGAAAAAACTCAATCAATCTCAGAATAAGATATTTCCCCGTACAAGATGGTTAATCAGAAATACAAATGTTCACAACAATCTCAAGATACCGGCCTTATCACAATATATCCACATATTAAATGCAGGTTTCTTCGACCAGGCCATAAAATGCAATACAGTGAACTTCAATCAGAAATTCCACTTTTGAAAACTACAAAAAAGATATAAAATTCAGACCAATATCTGCTCACTTTACATCCGACGTCTCATATCACAATCATCAAAACAAGTAAAAAACTTAATAAATTAATCACAGATCCACCCATAGCATCAGATTCAACTACAAAAAAACATGCCATCCATGAACACTATTGGGTACACAGACTGCAATGGGCGACTACGCCATTGCAGTCATACTGACAACTCGATCAAGCGTTTCTCCACGTTGACCATCAATCAACATTCAAAGCCACACAAAGTTTAAAGCAAGCTGCTTCTTTTAATTTTTATTAATTTCATTTACTCAAGCAAGGTGCTTAAATCCTGTTAACAGCTACCACATACTGATAGCCGAAGCTCCATTCAACACTTTCAGGATTGGAGTCGCGTGGAAGACCTTGTGAGCATTCAAATTATCAATAAGCTTAAAATTATAGCAAAATATAGGGATGTCCACTTTCAATGGATCCCCTCCCATGTTAACGTCCCTGGAAATGAAGTTGCAGATAACTTAGCTAAAAGAGGCTCCTCTGTGTTGGCGACCACTGATTATGCTCTTACCCATCAAAAGATTTTCTCCTTTGAAAAAATTTAAAGATAAGCAAGTCAGGCTGGCCCCTCCCGCCCATCCCGGGATTAGTAGGAAATGCCCGGGGGCTCCTGGAGTTCAAGGGAGACAGAAAACATCAAACGGCTGTCTCGAGACTTATAAGTGGGCACCTGATAGTCATGACTTTCGTATCCGGCCAAAAAGCCAGACTTGCATGAAGTGTTATCTGTTACCCACTTCCCCTGAACATATCCTCGATTGTTCGGAGTTTGATGTACATGCAAGTCTACTTCTGGTGCTAGACTTCACTAGGGTAAATGGTCTCATGGATCTGATATAGCTGTTGCTAGATCTTGAAGGATTGGACAAAACAACATAGACCGCTGACCATAAGGAACCAATTCAAAGTAGAAAAATACATGATGGATGGGATAGGGGTCAGGTGCCCAGCTCTCAATTCAAGACAAGCTTGAGCTTCAAGCTTGTCTTGAATTGAGCTTTCTTTTCAATTGCTGTCTTCAAGCTTTTTTTTCTTCTCTAAAAGATTGATCTTTCAAGTTGTGACTATAGTTTTTCCCATGTAAAATCTTCCAAAATATTTGTTGCTGAAAAAAGGATTGTTTACATAGAATTAGTATATAAGTATTACCATATGCATGCCTAACCCTTGTGTGTATTTAATACGTAAATTGGTTTTTGAAAAATAAAGATCTCTAATTTCATAAACTGTGTGTGAATGATTACGTATAAGAAAACAGTAAAATATGTAGTTACAATTCATTAATTTTATTAATTTTCATGACGTAATAAATAAATACATACACTTCCATTTTTGTTTTAGATTTTTCTCAAAGCAAACTGTACCGCTTAAGTAAATGGGCATTTAATGTCTTCCTTGTCATATGAGCACTTTCAGAGTTTCTTTTTATTTTTTCGTCTCAATGGAAAGTATGTCAGTAAACATAGTGATTCCAAAAAGTCAAGAAATGATACTAGACTCAGACCCAGCCATAATCCCATGAGTCCTCCAATGTAACTAAACATTTCTGTAGTCTGCAGAAAGAAATGAACGATGTGACATATGAATATGTAAACAGCAATGAATACTTCTTAGTTTTTATAAAATATTTTGTAAAAAGCGAAATTGTTGGCAGGTTTATACATGCAGTAAACTCTTAAACCATGAACAACCTAAATCAACATGAAAAGGTCAAAAAGCCATTTCGGGACCTAAATGCCTTGATCAACTAAAGACTATGACTATGACAACTCTAGTTTTGACCTTTTAGCTTAGGCGATTTATAATTTAAACAATGCAATGGAAATCAGGATTTAAAGAAAAAAAACTGGGCTATTTTCGTAAGATAATGATTAAGGGCTAGATGATAACGCTTTGGCTTAATTATATTTAGTTACTTACTTGTTATTTCAAAATAAAATTTTATGATAATACTAATAACTATAACACTTTTGCTAGACTAGTAATAAAATGAGTACAGAAACAAGTTTATTATCTTAGACTAGAGGTCGTCAAACTTTGCTTCAGAACCACGCTCTGCCACTCTTAATTCCACTTCGAATCGCGCAAGTCGTTCTTGAATTGCAAAATAACATATGTGGCTCAGGAGTTACAACTTGTTCTCTACTCGATTTTTAACTGACTTCCTTCAAACACCCGACTCGGTGGCTGGTGGTTACTGTCGTTACGAAGATAAGATGATTACGAAGATTAATTTGGTGCTTACTGTGGTTACGAAGATTCGTTTAGGTGGGGGAGGTCAAGCCATTTCTCCAATTTCCCTTCATCAGAAATGGGTTTACTCTTGTTTCCATGGCAGCAGACATCTTCAGACTTTCAGTCGTAGAAGTTCTCGTTAAAGGTGAATAGTACCTTACATTTATTTTTTTATATTGATTGACAACATATATTAGCATTATTTTAGATTTCCGAGTTTATGACTTACTTATCAATATTGCTCTTGTTCTGCATTAAACGCTCAGAACGTAAGCAGTGGCAAGAAAATTCGGGTAGGTATTTCATCAATTTTCTGCTGATAGGATGGCTACGTGCAGTTTTTTTATGACTTTTAAAAGTGCCATTTTTAAAAAGATTGAAATACAGCATATTTGAGTTTAGAGTTAATGGATATTTACAGAGTCAGCTTTCGTTAAAGTTTAAAAAAAAATATAGTCAATTAGATATAAATTTTTTGTTCATTAAAACCTTACTGTATATTTTGGCTCATATATCTGCTCAGTNTTTATGAATATTATTGGTTTGCCTTATTCACTTGTCAACCACTACAGATTCAATTCTCAAATATATATGATGAATTTCTCTCAATTACTTTTATAAAAGATTTTGGGTTAATGCGCACAACTGGTTGACTCTTTAAATAGTCTGCGCGGACTACTTATAAAAGACCGTGGGGAGGCTTTTGGATGTAGGAGGTGATGGTTTAGCTCAGGAAGATGTACATGTAAGTCCACTTCTGATGCTGGACTTTACTAGGGTAAATGGTCTCATGGATCTGATATAGCTGTTGCTAGATCTTGAAGGATTGGACACAACAACAACATAGATCGCTGACCACAAAGAACCAATTCAAAATAGAAAAATACATGAGGGATGGGATAGGGGCCAATTCGCGGGTCAGGTGCCCAGGTCTCAATTCAAGACAAGCTTGAGCTTCAAGCTTCTCTTGAATTGAGCTTTCTTCTCAATTGCTGTCTTCAAGCTTTTTTTTTCGCTGAAGATTGATCTTTCAAGTTGTGACTACAGTTTTTCCCATGTAAAATCTTCCAAAATATTTGCTGCTGAAAGAAGGATTGTTTAAATACGAGAATTAGTATATAAGTATTACCATATGCATGCCCAACCCTTGTGTGTATTTAATACGTAAATTGCTTTTTGAAAAATAAAGATATCGAATTTCAGAAACTGTGTGTGAATGATTATGTATAAGAAAACAGTAAAATATGTAGTTACTATTCATTAATTTTATTAATTTTCATGACGCAATAAATAAATACATACACTTCCATTTTTGCTTTAGATTTTCCTCAAAAGTCAAAGCAAATTGAACCGCTTAAGTAGATGGACATTTTATGTTTTCCTTGTCATATGAGCACTTTCAGAGTTTCTTTTTACTTTTTCGTCTCAATGGAAAGTACGTCAGTAAACATAGTGATTCCAAAAAGTCGAAAAATGATACTAGACTCAGACCCAGCCATAATCCCATGAATCCTCCAATGTAACTAAACAGTTCTATACTCTGCAGAAAGAAATGAACGATGTAATATATGAATATGTAAACAACAATGCGTACTTCTAAACAACAATGAATACTTTTAAACAACAAATACTTCCTAGTTTTTACAAAATATTTTGTAAAAAGCGAAATTATTGGCAGGCCAATACATGTTGTAAGCTCTTAAACCATCAAGAACCTGAACATTATTTGGTAAATCAATATGAAAAAGTAAAAAACCATTTCGGGAACTAAATGCCTTGAGCAGCTACAAACTATGATTATGAGGACTCTAGGTTTGCCTTTTAGCTTAGGAAATATACAACTTAAACAATGAAATGGAAATCATGATTGAAATAAAAAAACTGGTATGATTCGTATGATAATGATTATGGGCTAGATAATAAGGACTTGGCTTAATTACATTTAGTTACTCACTTACTGGTTATTTCAAAATAAAAATTTTATGATTATGCTCATAACTATAACAGTTTTGCAAGACTAGTAATAAAATGAGTACAGAAACAAGTTTGTTATCTTAGTCCAGTGGTCGTTAAACTTTGAAAAAAAAATTCAAAAAAAAATTATATGTGGCTCACAAGCTACAACTTGTTTACCATTCGATTTTTACGTGACTTTCTTCAAACACCTGGCTCGGTGGCTGGTGGTTACGGAGATAAGACGATTACGAAGATAAATTTGGTGCTTACTGTGGTTACGAAGATTAGTTTAGGTGGGGGGGTGGTTATGGGTGAGTGATGCCATTTCTGCAATTTCCCTTCATCAGAAATGGGTTTACTCCTGTTCCATGGGAGATCTTCAGACTTTCAGTCGGGAGAAGTTATCATTAAAGTTGAATAGTACCTTACAAAAATTTTTTTTTACCTTGATTTACAGCAACCATTATTTTAGACTTTCCAGTTTATGACTTACATACTTAACAATTTTGTTCTTTTTCTGCATTAAACACTAAAATCGTAAACAGTGGTTAGAAAATCCGGGCAAGTATATCACGAGTTTTCTGCTGATTGGATAGCTATGTGCTTGCTTTTGCTTTTATTATCCAAAAACTGGGCACCTGGGCCGTGCAGCGGCCCATATGAAAACATCATGAAAATTGTTTAAAAACATTGTATAGAAACATTTTGTGATGAGCAACATTATGGTAGGATAGCTATGTGCAGTTTTATTATGACTATTTAATGTGCCATTTTTAAAAATAAAAGTGCAGCATATTTGAGTTTAGAGTTGATGAATGTTTATAGAATCAGCTTCTGTTAAAATTTCAAAAAGTTATAGTCAATTAGACATAAATTTTTTGTTTATTAAAACCTTACTGTGTATTTTGGCTCATATATCTGTTTAGTGAGGCGAAATCTTCGGAAAGATATCTTGAGCAGGATGAATTCTGTTCTGAAAGAAAAGAAACTTTAATAAATGTATTTTTAATGCACTACTTTATCTTCTTTTAGAAAATTGAAAACTAAGTTATTATACCTAATTTTATTTTCGTGTCTCGCTTGAAGCTATTAGAATAGGGGTAATAGGGGGTAGCTAGTAGAGTGAAATATCCCATCATATATACCATACAGTACACACACCCCACATATATATATAAAACATTGGAAATCACGCAGATCTCGGTACGCTGCAGCAAAGCGGCATTAACCGATCCGTCGGAAAATTAATATCGACTATGGGGATTTTAATTTTCCACCGGGTTGATTAATTTTTTTCGTATTTTTAAATTATTATATGGTTTTACGTACTTGTAGCTTACGCGTTTACTACAGGCTGCATACTACAACGATTTTTTTCAAAATAATTTAAAGAGTTGTAGACATTTAAAAATTAAAGCTTTCAGAATTTTTGGTAATTTTGTCAATACATTTGCGCGGAATACTGAAGCAAATTTACAAAACAAAGAATAATACTAACTACCATAGACTTAGTTACTAGTAAAATAACTATTTTGAAAATAAAAAACGTAGAAAGTAGATAGATCTGTATATGCATAAAAAATATAAAAACTTACATTTTTATTACGTTATTTCGCTACCAAATTAATTAGGAATGAAATATTTATATAATATTTTAAACAAGAGACGGTAATATATGTGCATTAAATAAAAGTTTTAACCTAAGCCAAAAATGAAATGCTTATGTTACCATATTATCTGAAGATGCAAACAGCGTAACATTTTATTTCTACATTTAAAGTTTTAGTAAATGAATGCGCTATATACATTCCTTACATTTATAAACTTAATTTATCATCTTTTTGACCACCATTATTTTTAAGAAATTTAAATATATATAATAATATGTAATCCTCTTATGGTAACTTACCAGTGTGAAAACTTCAAATACAGTGCATGTCACTGCCTAAAATTACAATTTAAATTACATTTTGCTACCACTGAGAAACATCATACTCGAAAGAACTAAAAGTTTCCAGGTATGAAACAGTAATAAGCATCTTTTTTCCCAAATAAAAGAGATAATAATAATAAAATATGATATAAAAAAGAATATTGGTGCAAAAGGGAATTGAGAATATTATGATACTTACCGACAGTTTTCATCACTCTCGTTACACTAAAAATTGTTTACAAATCATTAGCTTAATAGATAAAATGACTATAATGATAAAAGAAATCTTCTCATAAGATGTTTAATACTTTTCAAATAGATACATGAATAATCTTAAACTTTGAAAATTATTCCAGAAAATTTCTTTTCTAAACAAAGTTGAATCCATTCCCATACCAGAGATGCCAACTTGCTCCGGATAGGAAATATATATTTTAAAGTCGTAGTTTGTCAATTGTGATTCGTGATTTAATAAATTCAATTTAGTGGATTTTTATCCTCCACTATTTCTAAATAATTTGTAGGCTTATATAATTCACCACTTTACACTACTTAAATCAAGCCATACCTTTTAAAAAGCAAGCAAAAATAGTCAAATATTTGCAAAATTTACTTTGTAGTTCTTTACCGAATTTTTAATTATTTTGTCTTGTCCGGAGCAGTTGGCATCTTTGCCATACATGTTTTATTAAGAGTGATCTCTTTGATACCTGGTTTAATAAATATTGATTAAAATTAAAGTTAAGAAAAGTATACACAATGCAAATGAATAATTCAGCAGAGAAGAAACAAAAACACGATCAAAATCTAACTGAGGTAAGCGGGGCTGGATACATCTAAACCAGTTTGAATACTGGAGGAAGCTATGTAGGAGGTGTAGTTATTTGTTCTCTTATGTACGTTAACTGAAGAAAGGTAAATTAAAAGTTACTCCTAAAATATGCATACTTATTCAAAACTTAGTAACTCCTATTTTTTAAAAAGGGCGAAAAAAAATAATCTAAAGTTGCAGTTAAAGCAAAAATTATGAAGTGTCTTCTCTACCATGTAACCTTGTTTATTTATTTGTTAATAATAGTAATAATGGCCGACTGGCTGTGTAGGGGGGCAGGGAACTGATCTTGCATCAGAAAGGTCCTGGGTTCGAATCCTGGGCAAGGCATGGATGTTTCCCTGTCTCTCTCTCTCTCCTTTGTGTGTGAATGTGACCCGCCCTATAAACGGGTTGTGGTTGTGTGAATGGCGTGGCAGAAGTCGAATTCCTGGCCATAGATGGCGCCACTGAAAAACAGAACAATCGCACCCTCTCTGCCTAAACAGGCATACGACAAAAAAATAGTAATAATAATAATGACAGTAATAATAATTACGGTAGTAGTAGTAATTTAACAGTAACTTATTCAGTGTTTTGACTTCCATGAAAATGTTATACAATTTTGCAAATCTGCCACAATTTATTAAGAGTTTTTTGAGTGATAAATAACAGAAGCATTTCACTTTTCTGCAGTAGCCCTCAGGGCTGAATGTTTATATATATCACAACGGAAAAGAGTAAAAACTGGTAACAAAAACATTTTTAGCTATCGTAAACTAATCCAAAGAACGAAGTATATATATATATATATATATATATATATATANAAATAAAGTTAAAATAAAATCTAATAAAGAATAAACAATCTTACAATACGGCTGTTAAATTCCATTTCTTCATATTTCATTTCATATATTTGCTCCCTGAAATAAATATCATTAAAATATTTTGTTATTTCTGTAATAAAACATCTTTACATCTTCTACTAGGCTCTATTGTACTAGGTTCTATTCTACTAGGTTCTATTGTACTAGGTTCTATTATACGGAATATTCTAAGAATAAATGAATTGAGGAGTCTTTAACATTTTGAAAAATACACATGTTCCAAAATTAAAGCATTGGTGTTCAAACAGTTAATACCTAACTATGAATATATATATTCATAGGTCTGGTAACTTTATTTCGACAGGTGTGAATAAACCTGCTCACCATATTATTCCAAAAATTAAAAAAAAACTAGTCTATTAAAACGATTATGTTACGGAATAAAGTATATTTGGGTTTCTGCTGCTTAAAAAAATATTATAAATATAAGTATTACTTACAAACAGGCAGGTTTACATCTAGAGCTGCATTCTTTAATAACATCCTTGGTTATTGTTTCAATACCTGCAACAAATTGTAGTATATGATTAACAACTTTTCTACTCAGAGGCTAGATACTCTTAAATTGAGAATCGAAACCAGATTGGATACATTGCACCGGGAAGAGTTAAAAGAGTTTTTTTTAGAATATCATCATAAGTGTTAATGAAGGATAATTTTTGTAATTTTGAGATCATAAATTTTAATATCGTTACAAAATATTTCATTTTATTTCAAAACAGTCGTTGAACAGCCGACTACTAATACGACTACTAATGTTCAACTCCGTAGCTTTGTAATTTTGAAACCAATCCAGAAGACAAGGGAACTCCTGGATCAAGTATTAGGAGAAATTTGCCTTCGTGGCAGACTTTTGATGGAACTAACCCGCATTTGCATTACATGGAGAAGAGGACCACAAGAACCTTCCAAGATAAGCTAGACGGCAAGGGGACTCTAACCTATGAGCCGTCTACCACTGTGGATATTTCACGTCAGCACTGTGGTTGGTGTAAGCCGGAAGAGGAATTCGTATCGTTTAGCCATCGCTGGAATTTGAACCCGGTTTACCTCATTGGAAAGCGAATGCTCTATCCCCTGAGCCATCACGGTTCCGTTACAAAGTATTATTTCTATTTTATAACCGTCGTTGAACAGCCGACCCAATTTTATGGATTTATGACTACAAATGTTCAACTCCGTAGCCTTGTAGTTTTGAACCAGAAGACAAGGGAACTCCTGGATTGAGTAGTGGAAAAAATTGCCTACGTGGGGGACTTTTTGATGGAGCTAACCCAGTATTTGCGTTACATGGAGAGGAAGACTGCGAGAACTTTCCATGGTTAGCCTGACGGCAAGGGGATTCTAACCCATGATCCGTCTACCACTGAGGATATTTCACGTGAGCACCGGGGTCGGTGCAAGCCGGATGCGGAATTCGTATCGACTGGGATTCGAACCGGGTTCGCCACATTGGAAGGCGAACGCTCTATCCCCTAACCGATCGCGGCTCGTTACAATGCATTAACGAAAATATTGGTGCATGAAATGCGTCTATTTATAATCGCTGTTTATTATTTTTAACAGTCAGATTAATCAAGGGAAGTGATAACCATTGCCCTGTTTGCACTATATTCGTGTGTTTTTAATGTTAAATGCTTCTGCCCTGTATTCCAAATACTGATATTTTTGAGGTTAAGTGCCACTGTGCAGTAATCCTACCCTACCCTTTAAGGTTAAGTGTTACTGATCGGGATGCATTTGCCAGGAAAACACAACACTCATTGTTGTGTTTATTTTTAAGGCTAACGGTTTTTAAAAAAATAAAAACGTAAAAAGAATTTTAAAAAAATAGTGAGTGGAGTCCTTCCGCGTGGAAGAAGTTAAACTTCGTAACCTGCGACGTTAATTGTAGAAGAATCAGCAGTCGTAGAAAGATCACTAGTTCTATTCAAAGACTCTTTTTCATGCTCCGCTCGCTTCCGTGCTCTGTAATAACGGTAATATTGTTCATTTTTCCCTCGTGGATCTCTTGAACTAGTGGAAGTGCTTGTGGTTGCCTCATCGTCTCGCCATGGAAAATGTATTTGTATTAATAATGTATGTGAATGCGTCATAATGTAATTTCAGAAGAGAAAACCTAACAATCAATTGATATTCACAAGAGACGTACCTTGACATAACCTTAAATCCGTCGCATTGTCCGTGGGATTGTTTTCACTCATTTTTTACAATTGTTATCCACTAAATTTGAAAATAAAAAATACTACCCTATTAAATTATATGTGTATCAAAACAAACTAAAAAAATATTTATAGAAAAACAATACTTTTATGACTTTTATTATTTTTATGCTAGTGAGAACCAAAACAATATGGAAATGAATGAGGGAAAACTGGATCCTACTACGTGATTTCCCGGCCAATAAAAATGTAGCGTTAAACGTTTAACGCAACCTTGCTGGAAGTCGCATAAGAAGTATAACTTCAAAAAGAATCAAAACTTTTTAGCACAAAGTATTCGTGCAGTAAAATAACAACGCATATTAAGTGCAGATTTCCCCATGCTAAGTTTACAAACAACTGACATTGTTTAGTTGTTTGAAGGGTATTGTTACCATTACACATGCGTATTGGAACATTCCATCGAAATGAGTTGGAAAATTATTACATTAACTAAATTTCATTGGTTAGTATTAATGGTAAACTGGTAAATTAACTGGTAAATCTGACAAATTCTGATAGATATAATATCTCTTTTGGTATGGTATTATAGTGCCTCGTATGGTACTACAGTATAATATACGTGACCGAGTTTGAATATCTTGAGTTAATATTAAGGCGAGATTTAAGAGCCTTGTATGAATGCAGTATATTAAAAAAAGAATTTCCTTATTATAACGATTTTTAACTCACTATTATATGTATACATACATAATTACATATAGCGCCAAATGAGCCATGATGGCTCAGGGGATAGAGCGCTCTCCTTCCAATGAGGTGAACCAGGTTGAATCCCAGTGATGGCTGGTCGATACTAATTCCGCATTCGGCTTGCACCGACCACAGTGCTGACGTGAAATATCCTCAGTGCAGTGAAACGGATCTTGGGTTAGAGTTCCCTTGCTGTCAGGCGAACAGTGGGAGGTTTTCGTGTGAGATTTGCGTATTTTGTATCCATCAAAAAAGTTCTCCACTATGGAAAAATTCTCCCAAGGCTTGATCTAGGAGTTCCCTTGTCTTCTGGATTGGGTTCAAAAACTCAAGGCTACAGAGTTGAACATTAGTAGCCGTAAACCCGAAAATTTGTGTAGACTGTTGAACGACGGTTATAAAATAAAATAAACTATAGTGCCGCATTGGGGGCCCCTAATTTGCCCAAAATAATATTCACTTCAACTGACTTCGTTATTGTTAATAATAACATTGTTAATAATAATATTGTTAATAATCTCTGTTTTTTCATATCTCTTTTTCGACAAATTTCTTATGATAGACAGAACTACCATGTTTCTTCAAAGTAAATCCTGATCGTGAAACTCTTGTGCTGCCACAAGTTTTTTTTAAAGAAAAAAATAGAGTCGTCATCCTTTAACGGGCCCTTTATTTCTAGTAAAGGTAAATTAAAGTATTTTTGGAATTGAAATTGTTTTAAGAACTGTAATTGATATAAAAAAAAACTAATTTAGTTTATAAAAATGCCACTTTTTTGGTGGTAAATATATTTAACATGACCTATTAGGAACTTACTGACTTTTATTTTTCTTTATTTATAAAATAAATTCCTTAAATTCTACAAACTTCAAAAGGAATTATGTATTTTATAACTTTTATACGTTTTTTAAAAGTGGCAAATGGTTACCAATTTTATTAAACTCACTTCAAGAAAGCTGAAGTTATTGAAAAATAGAAACCTAAATTGAAAGTGGTAAAACGTGGTGGTAAGTACGCTTACCACGGCCTTCAAAAGGGTTAAAGAACTCGAAGTGGACGAAGGTTAATTTTTGAATCTGTGCCAACAATAGTTAGCACTATTCTAACACAAAAAAAGTTAAGTAAAACGCACATTTGATTACTATTTATGGTGCTGTATTTATTAAAATTATTTTTGTAATAAAAGTGGTAGCAAATTTTTTTATATTGAGGAATCGAATAACTGCAATAGATCATAGTGTCACATTGTGGCCCAATTAATTTGCCCAAAATACTATTCACTTTAACCGACTTCGTTATTGTTAATAATAACAGGTGATTATTAATATTAGCTAAATGACTGCATTGACCGTTACATCCAAACAATATTATTCAATTTATTCGAGTAAAACATTTAAGGGATTTGATCAAATAACTTACTTTTTTTAGGGACATCACATTCTATGAAGTTATTTTAACATCTTCCATAAATTGATTATCTACCGTAGGGATTTAATCAAATCTCTGTTTTTATCTACCACAAGTTTTTTTTTTGAAAAAAAGGAGTTGTCTTTCTTAAAAAGTGTTACGTAGAAGATAGTTAATATTGTGATCTATGCCAACAATGATCAGCACAATTTTAAGCTTGTAGACCAGGGGTTTCTAATTTACATGAGGCCGGGGGCCACAATTAAAAACACAAATCAAATGGCACGCCGCAACTTTATCAAAATTTTATGTAGGGCTCTTTTATGTTTGAAGGAACATTAAATATTACTGTCAGATTTTTACCAAGTTGCACAAAACAAAAGTATTGAATTACAAATTAAAATAAGAAGTAGATTTTTAAAAATATTTAATTGCATATTAAAAAATTCGGACTACAATAACTTTAATGTGCACCCATGTATTAAATAATTAATGTGCAACAGATTTCTAATTGTTAAGAAATAAAACTTTAAAAAGGTTGATATTAAAACTTACAAAGTAGCACTCAAAATGTTCAATGACAAAATTGAGGTTTGTCTGCTGCAACTACCAGAGAATAGATATTTTTATTTTAAATTTAAAATTTACAAATGTGTGTGTAAATATTTTCGTCCAAAATGAGTGGTTTCAAAAAGTTAAATCGGAGAATTTCTTCGAGAAAATTTCTGATACACACATGCTAAATTATATTCACAAAATACAAAAAAAAAAAGGAAATAAAAAAGAAAATGCACGATTATTTTCGTATTTGAATAAATATTTTCTCGGATGCTAACCCTGAGAAATAAATTTTTTTGCACCATTGGTATGATAAATTTCACAGAAACGAAGTAATTAGGATTTTATTAACGAGAAAATTATTTTAAACCCATATTGATTTTTTACGAAAATTGTCCGCAAAGAAATGACTACTAATATATATAACTTCGCGGGCCACAAAAAAAGGCTTCGCGGGCCGCCAGTTGGAAACCACTGTTGTAGACTATCAGACAACTGCAGAATCCAAGTTAATTTGGTTCGTTCGTTGTAGTGGGACTGGGCCTTACGGGCTTTTTCTCATTCAGTATCTAATTTGGTATACTTATTCTTTTACATTTCTTAAATTTTTTTTTGTAATAAAAGTGATGCCAAACAATTTTTATATATAAGTATCGAAGAATTGTAATTGGTTATAGAGAATGGGAAAGGAAATCATTTTTTCTCTTCATAAAGTTGTCATTAATAGAATCATTAAGAGGTATTTCAGTATGAGATTCTTGTCAATGGTAGATACTCTTTATGTTCACTTAATTTCTTCATTTTGTAAACACGAATTATCGGGGAAAAAATTTATAAAATCCAAAAATATTGTTCTTGTTAACGATTGCGTTTTTGTTCGACACGTTTTATTTCTCATTTTTACTAACATACTGGCCTTAGTGAAAATTACTAACCCATACTTGCCAATTTCTACTGTTTCCGAGAGGATATTTTTCTCAAATAATTAAAGTGGTAGAAATACAAAATGTTATTTTTTTTATTTAATAAATTTGATTCGCAATCGCTTTCATCACCATCAAATAATAATATGATCTTAAATAGTAGTCCTACTGTTTTGACTTTATTGGGCACCTGGGCCGCGAAGCGGCCCCTATCCCATTCATCTGGAATTTTAGAACAGTTTTGATTGAGCAATGAGGTAAGCAGGCAATGGAGTTGCTTTTATGAATGTTTCAAGCTCTTTCCTTGAATAACTAAAAAGGAATGAAAAATAAATTGAGCAGCTTGCTCTAAACTGTGTTTGTTTGATTTTGGAGTTGTTCAGAATTGTATCAGCATGAGTAAACGTTATTTTCAGAAAGGTTGATGAAATTATTTGTTTTGATAGTTATGATATGAGGCGTCGGAGGTGAAATGTGCAGCTATTGGTCTGTAGTTTTTATCTTTGATATAATTTTCAAATTTAAAGATTTCATTAAAATTTGCTGTGTTACATTCTATGGCTTTATCGAAAAAATCAGCGTTTAGCTTGTATATATGCTGTGAGAGTTGGTATTTTGAGGTCTGCATGTATATTGGTATTCCGGATGAACCATCCTGCATAGGTTATTTTTCTAAGGATCTTGTTTTAGCATTGGTTTAATTTCTTCAGTAGATGTTGAGGTATCGTTGTCCAGGCAGGTGAGGCATAGGTAAGTATTGGGCGGATCATTGCTGTATATAGTAGCTTCTTTAGTTTAAGTGACATATTCTGATTATATATTAATGGTTGTATGGCTATTATTGCTACATTTGCTTTATCTATTGTGCTTTTGATGTGATCATTCCTGGTGAGTTTGCTATTGATTATAAGGCCAAGATAATTTGCCTTTTTAACTATTGGTATTGGTATGTTGAACATTTTTGGTTGAAGTTGTGGAAGTATTTAAATTCTTCTTTTTTGTATAATTAATATTTGTGATTTTCCAGCATTTACTGCAGTTTTCCATTTTAAGCACCAGTCTTCTATTTCGTCTATATGGTCTTGTAGTTTTTGAAGAGCATGATTTGGGTTTCTGGATTTAATAATAATACCGGTATCGTCTGCGTAATAGGCTGTTATGCTGTTATAATCGGCTTTGCTTATAGGAAAATCATAAGTGTATAATATGTATAATATCGGTCCCAGAATGCTGCCCTGTGGTACTCCGGCTGTGATGTTTCTCTTTGTGGATTTTTTGTTTTTGATGGTGATTTGAATTCTATTAGAAAGATAGCAGGATAGGAGTTTGATTATGCCGGATGGAAAATTCAGCTGTATGAGTTTATATATTGTACCAGTGTGCCATACTTTATCGAATGCTTTGGATATGTCGATCATCAGGAAGGCTATTGTTTCTTTATTTATGATTCCTCTGCCAGTATAGTCTATTATTCGGAGATGATCTTAAATAAATATGTACGATTAACTTTTACGCTCCTTGAAGAAGCTGTCACTTAGTTGTAATAAAATAAGATTTGAATTGACGTTGAAAGCAGATATTTTATGTTATATTTAGCCCAGTCATCAGTAGTAGATCTTCAATATGTATGTTTAAATTATTTAAGCAAAATGGAAGTCAAAGTCATTTTAGATCAAATTTATTCAAACAAGAATTGAGTTTGAATTCATAAAAGTAGCTACCAGATAAAAAGTAGCTACCAGATTAATCCCTTTGTGAAAAAAAACCCTTAAACATCCTCAAGCGTTCATTTAAAAATGCATGATGATCAGGGGTGGATCCAGAAATTTTTCCTGGGAGGCTCAAACTCAGACCCCCCCCACAATTAATTTTTTTTATAAATTTTTTTTTTAAATAAACATAAATAATTCAAGTATCCAAAACCTTTAAATAATAAACGTAATGTGCTTTTTAGAAACTGTGGCAAATCTGTGAATGATTTTTTCAACATCCAAATCAATTTCTCGATGAATGAGAGTCCATTTAATCGTTCTTGATTTTGAGTTGCTCTAAGCCAAGTTTTGAGACGTCGAAGAGTTGAAAAGGAACGTTCTGCTGTTGCTGCACCAACTGGCAGAGTTATTAAAATTCTCAACAACATATTGATTGATGGGTACAAATCGATGTCACAGGCATTAATAAATCTTGGAAAGATCGTCGGGCACTTCAAGTCCTGCTTCTGTTTGCTTCTGGTTCTTGCTAATGTTGATAATGAAACTATGATGAATTTCGTTTTAATCTTTTGAATTATGATTCTTGAAACAGTGAAGAACGTAATTAAAGGGGAAAAAAAAATCGATTTTTCCGATCTACCTAGGTGTATATGCCCCCTTAAATAATTTTTAAAATATTTATTTCTTTTGTAAACTATTTAAATTTTTTTTTTCCAATTTGGGGGGGGTCATGACCCCCCCCCCCCCCGCTGTATCCACCACTGATGATGATGATGACTCTGCTGGAAAGATAAACCGTTTGATATTTCTCTGTCATTTCTAATATTATAATCGTCGTTGAACAGTCGACTCAATATTGAGTTTACGACAGCCAATGTTCAATTCGCAATTTTGCCTCGTAATTTTGAATCCAATCCAGGTGACAAGGGAGCTCCTGGATCAAGTATTGGGAGACATTTGCCTTCGTGGAGGACTTTTTTGATGGAACTAACACGCATTTGCATCATATGGTGATTAAAAATGCGAAAAGTCAGACGTAAGGGGACTCTAACCATCACCTCCTACATTAGAAAGCCTCCACACGGTCTTCTATAAGTAGTCAGCGCAGACTATTTAAAAAGTGAGCCAGTTGTGCGCATGAACCCAAAACCTTTTATTAAAGTAATTGAGAGAAACTTATCATATATATTTAAAAATTGAATCTGTAGTGGTTGACAAGTGAATGAGGTAAACCAATAACATTCATAAATTAAAAAAATTTTTAGTCATATATTTGCTACCACTTTTTTATTTTAACTAGATTTTGTATTAAATGAATCGTTCGAAAAGTGGATATCCTTCACAGTAGTCTTTTCGGACTACCTATAAAAAACCGTGCGGAGGCTTTCAGTTATAGGAGACGTTGCTCTAACCCGTGATCCGTTTACCACTGTGGTTGGTGAGGAATTCGTATTGACCAGCCATTGCTGGGATTCTGACCCAGGTCACCTCATTGGGAGGCAAGCGCTCTATCTCCTGAGCCAACTTGGCTCTAAAAGTGTGGTTAGCTAGAATCCTCAGGTTGGCATCGATGCTAATCTCCGAGTATTTAATTATTCTTTTGGCAACATCTGTATGGACATGGGGCTAAGTTAGGCACTATATGTTAAGCAGACGAGCATCATCAGAAACCTAAAGAACTTGTAGCAAACTTTCTTACAAAACATTCCAAAACTCTCTTTTTTACACTTCTAATTATTAATATATCTTTATAACTCGTACCACTTGCAAATATGCTCAAAATCTTCGTTTCAAGCTAAAAAATTTTATTTTCTTTTTGATGTATTTTCATTCTCAGAATATTAAAATGAAAACATAAAGCAGTGGGTTTTGAAATATCCATTTGGAAATTTCAAATAGCCAATCACAGAAGACTTACGGTTAGTAAGGCACAAAACAGCCAATTAAAATTGAGAACGCATGTGTGTGAAAAGGTAATAATTTTTAATAATGCTGCTTGCTAAAATGTTACAACTATACTTATCAGCTATAGTTTAGTGGCGATTTTTATTTTATTTTGAGTATGTCTAATGATGGTGTTACAGTATTCTATTGTTCTCAGTGCATTTCTATTGACCTAAAAATAACGAGGTAGGGTCCAGTTTTTGTTTCGGNTATATATATATATATATATATATGTATCGCATTAAGTACTAAGTTAGTAGTATTTAATACTACCACTTGAAAAATTTTGACAAACAACCGGAATTCAACTACAATATAGTGTATTTGCTTAATAACTCACCAAATCCACATAAATGTTCAGATGAATGAGAATAGTAAACATTTTCATCAATGCATTTACCAGCAGAGAGCAGTGTATTTAACTTGCAATGTTCAATGCATTCCTAAAGAAATAAATCTTTTTTTTATACTTCTCTCCAATTGTTCTTTTAACAAAATTATTTTCAAAAATCTTTGCCAAATTGGAAACGATACTTTTTCAGGCCTTCCAATACAGCGCCTCCTACCACTGAAAGCTTTAGTTAAAGTTCTTTGCCTTCGTTTTTTTTTGTATTTCATGAAAAGTTGTTCGCATAAGTTGAATTTAAAAAAAAAAGAAACTAAATAAAATTTTTTTCACCTGTTGTTTGTTTTGCAAACTAACGCGTTTATTCTGGATAATTTAAACAGATTGTAAACTTTTTTTTGTACTTTGCTGCAAATCCATATTCGAATTTGAATTAAAAAAATCTTTATAAATTTCTTTATAAACCACTTCTTCTTTGCACAATGTGCCATAAAAAGACCACCCTGAATAACTATTGATCTAATGATCGGATCTTTATGTTCGAGGACTCAATATTCATGGTTTTAGAGGGTGACCTATAATATGCTAATTAATAGGAGCAGACGATATTTTAAGTTACCAAATCAGATTCAAAACTGCACTTTCTCAGAATAAACATATACATAATTTCCAATGGATTAGAATTTGTGATCCCAAAATATAGGGGGTAATCGAAATCTTGGAGATATAGTCATCATAGTTTGATCAGAAGAGAGAACCAAAGTTTGGAACCCTTTAATGTTAATTTCATTTTTTGCGTATTTCGCCATACCTCAAGAAGTCTTAAAGCGAATTAAAAAAATCTTTATTTACTCACAATGATAAAATTTGTTAGTCCAAAAACAATTCTAATCAAAAAATAAACTGCAGTAAATATTTATTTTTTATTATTTTATATAATAATAATCGAAAAAAGTTTGAATTGTAAGGTATAGAATTTATTATGTCATTTCAAAGAATGTAATTTAACACAGAAAAATACAAAATTTGAGTGAAATTAACTGAATAGTTTCTGAGAAATCTCTGAGATGCAACATTTTCATGCTGCTGTTTATTCAGAGAAAGTACGTTTTTGTTTCTGATTTTGTAACTTGAAATATCGTTTGCACTAATTGTGGTCACTATTTAGAACCATTAATATTGAGTCTTAGAACTTGAAGATCCGTTCATTAGATCAAAAGTTAATCTGAGTAATCCATTTTTTTTCGCACTGTACAATACTATTGAATTTTCCCCCAGCTAAATTCATTGCCTTCTTTGAAACTTCGACATATTTGAAAGAAAAAATGATTACGTGAAATTTTTTCATCTGTTATTTCTTGGTACGTTTATTTCCATTAAATTGAAGAGAGTTTAAAATACTTGCAAAGGCGATCCAAAATAGTCCCATTTCACTATAAATTTTAAATATTTAAATGCTAATAACTAAAAGGTAATGCTAAGCAATCACTACACCGAAGAAATATGAATTTATTCTAATTTTAGATAACTGAATAAACTGGAACTAGACTCTCGTGATATTTGTACCAGTTTTGCTAAGTCGGGATGTTATCGTAAAATTTTAACACCCACCAACATTGCAAAAGTTAAATTTCATCTCTTGTTTATGGGTGATTCTTTTTAAACATGACAATTCGGACCAAAAAATTTCTTAAAATTTAAAGTCTTCAAAATAATCTAAATTTTTTTTGTATACTTCTTTAGTTACACTTATTAATATCTGACAGACAGCAGTGTAGCTTATTAACATTTGCTCGAGGAAAAAAAATAAAATAAAAATTCACCAAATCTTGAATGCCAGGAAAATGACATATTAGCTTAGAAGTTTAAAAAACAGTCATTTTAAGTTAATAGTAAGTAACTCAACTTAAGCCTTTATGTTAGGTTCGATGTATCATAAATTGTTTAAATTAATTCTCTTTATCCACTGTAGAAAGAATCAAAAATTTTTTTGTTGCTGATATGTACAGAATAAAATTGTGTATAATAATCAATCATTAAATAAATAAATAACTTTGATTACATCCAAACATATTACAATAATGCCTAAACTTGGTATTAGGTTAATATTTGCTTTCCCTCCTTACAGTATTAGCAGTTAAAAAAAATTCTGGTAACACTTCAATGTCTTTTGCATTCATAAGCCAGGATAATGACAAATTCGACATTTTGTAGCATATAACTTTAATTTAATATTTTGGCCTAAGACGTTTATATTCTGCAGAAAACAACAGTATTTCTTAAAATAACTTAGATAAATCTATGCAGTTTATGTCATTAATGATTTCAAGAAGCCAGGAAAATGACAACACAAAAACCTACTCACCCTGAAAAATTTTTTGAAATAGATTTGAAACCAGAAAATTGGTTCTTTATTCATGCAACAAGACATGTTCATATCGGAGGGTATCTAATCAATCTATTAATATAAGATATTGATTGCTGGCTCTATCTATTCTGGTTATAAACCACTAAATAAAAGTTACCAGGAAAATGACAGATTTTCTTGGGACAAACAAATTATTGACAGAGGAAATTATTTAAAAATTTTTTTGTAAATTCTGGAAATGCTTACACCAGTTGAGATAAAAAAAAATTAGACATTGAAAAATTTATGGGAAGTTTTGAAGCTAGTTATTACTGGAAACATAATTTGGGACATGCCAGAAACATGAAATTTTGAAGTTCCATTAAATTTTTTAACTATACAAAACAGTCAATGCTAGTGCAAAGTCATTTTAAAATGCTAACAGCAATACTATTTATTATTTTTCTTTTTAAAAAAAGTTCTTTTAGTATTATAGTATCTATTAGATCTTGGAGCATGGGACAGTGAATTGTCATATTTCGTCAGAATCACCCTTATACTAAAATTTATCTATTAAAATATCTAACGAAAGAGTTCTTTCTTTAAGTTACACCGATTCGTTTGATATAAATAAAGGAACTACAAAAATATGAATATTTTAAATTCGTAGTCTATTAAGTCAAATGATTTTTTAAAAGTAACTCCGATTAAGTTTAGTTATCTAGAGTTAAAAAATTTTTTAAAAATGTAATAATTTGCAGTAAAACTATACAAATAAATAAAAATAAAATTACAATAAATGTAAAAATGCAAACTGTAGAAACGAATCCCTATTTTTACTTACAAGTTCTGTTAATGGTCCCGTACCATTTTGTTTTCTCCATTTACTGATATAATCTGTACAATTGGTGCTGTAGGGATGTGGTAAACGACTTATCTCAGTCTAAAATGAAAAAAAAAATATTACATTTTCTAAGTAGTTAAGCCTTATACAATTTCGATTTAGTTCTAGTGTAAAAGCCGCAATGGAACAGCATATATATAACTACAGGATAATCAACCTTGTTAAGAAATGTTTGTTAATTTTTTTACAAAATAGATAAAATTACTCTTTTTGTAACCAGAGTTGAGCAGGTGACCCAATTTTGTGTTCACGATTAACAAATTTCACCTCCAAAACCTTGTAATTTTGAGACTAATCTAGAAGACAAGGGGGCTCCTGGATGAAGCATTTGGACAAACTAGTCTACGCGAAGGACTTTTTGAAGGAACTAACCCGAATTTGCATTGCGTGGAAAGAAAAACCACGAAAATTGAAAGCGGCTGGCTGTTTTGTATAAGGGGGATTCCAACCTGTAATCAGTCAATAAACGAGAATATTTAGTCAGCATTGTGGTCGGCAACGAGGCAGGAATGGTATCGTTCCGTCCTCACTGAGATTTGAAGCTGGGTCTTTCATTGAGAGGCGAGCACTCTATCCCCTGAACAAATGCAGCTCAGGTAGAATTATTATTTTATTTTAAAGCCGGCGTTGAAAGCCGACGCTGTTCGGATTTCATGATTATCAAGGTTTTACTCCAGGGCCCTGTAATTTTGAACCCAATCCAGAAGACAAGGAAATCATTACCTGGGCAGTGCCTGATTTAGAAAACAGCAGCCCTAGATGCAGAACTGTTGGGTCCCCATTGGTCCTTAAATTTACATGTTATTCATTAGGAAATGCATTTAAGCTTTTTGCAATATAAGTAAATTATGAGATATTATTAAATTTGATCTTATATTTATTTCAAGTTTCGTTAACTCGTTATTCTAATAGGCAATTCTTATGGAAAGAAAACACACAGAGAAATATTTAAACATTGAATGCTCTAAAGCCTGGCATCTCAAACCTTATCATAAATCAAGCCTGCCTTGCTTCTGGATCAAGCATTGCGGCAAACTTACGGAACTTTTGATGGAACTAGATTGCATTTGGATTAGATAGAGAGGAAACCCACGAAAAACCCCACGGATAGTTCGATGTCGAGGGGGATTCTAATTTATGACCCGTTTACCACTGAGGACGTTTTGCGTCAACACTGCGATCAGTATGAACCGGGAGTAGAATCCGCTGGGATTCTAATCTGGCCACCTCTTTGTGAGACGAACGCTCTTCTAATAATTCTACCTAAGCCACCTTCGACTTCCATAAATAAAGCATAGTTTTAGAATTTATATTTATATTAAACCTCTTTATATTAAAACATTATAAGCAATTCCACTGCAGCCACTGGCTAGGATGTACTACTTTACGTTACATTTGAATTGCTGCGTTAAAACTTCTTGGCTTAAATGATAAGAACTAGGTGGATATGTAGAAAAATTTTTGGGGAGTATGATAAAATGAAAAAAGAAATTAACAATTGATAATTAGATCAAGAATTATTTACTGTGGTGTTTATAATAAAAAATGATATGATGGCCACTCTGCAGCTTGCAGATAAGCACCTAAGAAGTTAAAATTTTGCATGTTGAGCATTTTCTGAAAGATAAAAGATCATCAATGAGTTAAGAAATCAGTCGCAAAAATGTCTCAATAAATGTGTATTTCTTTAATTAACGGATTTGGATTCTTGAGCCTCAAAACAAATGGCGAATCGGCAATCTGGAAAATACGCTCAAGAGAGCAGTTCAAAGTTCGGATCCTTAAATGTTACCCTTACGAAAATTTAAGGTATATTTAAGGTTGATTTGAGGTATTTTTGAGGTATTAGGGTTGATTTGAGGTATATTTGAGGTATATTTAAGGTTGCACAGAAAACAGCAATAAAAATTATACTTCGTCAAGGTTGTAATTAAGGTGTACGAGGTTGTTTTATATACACTTCAGCTTGTTTTGAGGTTGTTTAAAATTCACTTCAAATCAACCAGACTGATAAGGTGATTTTTGAGGTATACCAAGTTGATTTTCTTACACTTGTAACAGCAGAGGTATTTTTGAGGTATAAAAATTTTTACCTTGTTTCAACTAAAGAAAGTGGGGTATTTATTCAGGTATATGGAGTCATTTTTTTTACACCTAAGCTTATTTTAAGGTTGTGTTAAATCCACTTCAAATCAACCAGACTGATGAGGTGATTTTTAAGGTATACGAGGTTGTTTTTCTTACACTTGTATCAAAAGAGGTATTTATGAGGTATAAAAAAATCAACCTTATTTCAACTAACGAGAATGAGGTATTTA